>NW_012287702.1:0-2512 GCF_000151885.1 Dipodomys ordii
TTTCTTCTACTCCAAATCCTTCTCTTTCTCGTTCTCATTCTTCTGCACTGCTTCTCATTCTGCTTCCTCTCTGCTTCATCTGCTTTTTCTCTTTCTTCTACATCAGCTTCTGATTTATTCTGCTTCTCCTTCTGCTTCTGCTTCTCCTTCTGCTTCTGCTCTTCTCCTTCTTCTCTTTCTTCTGCTTCTGCTTCTCCTGCTTCTTCTGCTTCTGCTTCTCCTGCTTCTCCTTCTAGTTCAGGTTCTGCTTCTGCTTTTTCTGCTTCTTCTCCTTCTGCTTCTCCTGCTTCAGCTTCTTCTGGTTCTCCCGCTACTCTTTCTCCTTCTCCTTCTGCTTCTGTTTCTACTTCTGCTTCTTCTTCTGCTCTTCTCCTTCTTCTGTTTCTTCTGCTTCTGCTTCTCCTGATTCTTCTGCTTCTGCTTCTCCTTCTGCTGCTCCTTCGCCTTCTCCTTCTTCTGCTTCTCCCACTGATTCTGCTTCTTTTGCTTATTCTTTTTCTTCTGATTCTGCTTCTCCTGCTTCTGCTTCTTCTGCTTCTACTGCTTCTCCGTAGGCTTCTCCTTATGCTTCTTCTTCTTCTTCTTCTTCTTCTTCTTCTTCTTCTTCTTCTTCTTCTTCTTCTTCTTCTTCTTCTTCTTCTTCTTCTTCTTCTTCTTCTTCTTCTTCTTCTTCTTCTTCTGTATCTTCTGTTTCTGCTTCTCCTGCTTCTACATTTGTGCTTCTCCTGCTTCTCTTTCTTCTTCTCATTCTTCTGCTTCTCCTTCTGCGTCTCCTATTGCTTCTGCTGCCCTTCCTTCTCCTTCTCCTTCTCCTACTTCTGCTTCTTCTTCTGCTTCTGCTTCTTCTGCTTCTCCTGCTTCTCCTTCTGCATCTTCTTCTGCTTCTGCTTTTCCTTCTGCTGCTTCTTCTGCTTCTGCTTCTCCTTCTCCTTCTTCTGCTTCTCCTTCTGATTCTCCTTCTGCTTCTCCTTCTCCTTCTCGTTCTTCTGCTTTTCCTACTGCTTCTCCTTCTGCTTCTGCTACAACGACTACTGCTTCTGCTTCTTCTGTTTCTTCTGCTTCTACTTCTTATTTTGATTCTCTTTCTGCTTCTGCTTCTCCTTCTGCTTATCATTCTGCTTCTCCAGATTCTGCTTCTTCTACTAATCCTGCTTCAGGTTCTGCTTCTGCTTCTTCGGATTCTTATGCTTCTGCTTCTTCTACTTCCCCTCCTTCTCTTTCTGCTTCTCCTTCTGTTTCTGCTTTTCTTTCTGCTTCTCCTTCTGCTTCTGCTACTTCTCCTTCTTCTGTTTCTTCTTCTTCTGCTTCTCCTGCTTCTCCTTCTGCTTCTCTTTGTCTGCTTCTCTTTCTGCTTCTGCTTCTGCATCTCCTTCTGCTTGTGCTTGTCCTTATGCTTCTTCTACTACTTCTGCTTCTCCTTCTCCGTCTGCTACTGCTTCTTCTGCTTTTCCTGCTTCTCCTTCTGCTTCTCCTTCTGCTTCTCCTTCTGTTTCTCCTTCTCCTTCTTGTTCTTCTTCTTTTCCTTCTGCTTCTTCTTCTGCTTCTGCATCTTCAGCTTCTTCTGCTACTGCTTCTGCTTCTTCTGTTTCTTCTGCTTCTCCTTCTGCTTTTGCTTCTCTTTCTGCTTCTGCTTCTCCTTCTTCTTCTCCAGATTCTGCTTCTTCTTCTTCTCCTTCTGCTTCAGGTTCTTCTTCTGCTTCTTCGGCTTCTTCTGCTTCTATTTCTGCATCTCCTTCTGTTTCTGCTTCTCCTTCTGCTTCTGCTTCTTCTCCTTCTTCTATTTCTTCTCCTTCTGCTTCTCCCGCTTCTGCTTCTCCTTCTTCTCCTTCTGTTTCTCCTTATGATTATCCTTCTGCTTCTCCTTCTCCTCCTACTTCTGCTTCTCCTTCTGCTTCTGCTTCTTCTTCTGCATCTTCTCCTGTTTCAATTTCTCATTCTTCTGCTTTTCATTCTGCTTCTGCTTCTCCTGCTTCTCCTTCTCCTTTTCTTTCTGCTTCTGCTTATCCTTCTGTTTCTTCTACTCCAAATCCTTCTCTTTCTCCTTCTCCTTCTTCTGCTTCTGCTTCTCCTTCTGCTTCCTCTTCTGCTTCTTCTGCTTTTTCTCTTTCTTCTACTTCAGCTTCTGTTTATTCTGCTTCTCCTTTTGCTTCTGCTTCTCCTTCTGCTTCTGCTCTTCTCCTTCTTCTGTTTCTTCTGCTTCTGCTTCTCCTGCTTCTTCTGCTTCTGCTTCTCCTGCTTCTCCTTCTGGTTCAGGTTCTGCTTCTGCTTTTTCTGCTTCTTCTCCTTCTGCTTCTCCTGCTTCAGCTTCTTCTGCTTCTCCTGCTACTCTTTCTCCTTCTCCTTCTGCTTCTGTTTCTACTTCTGCTTCTGCTTCTGCTCTTCTCCTTCTTCTGTTTCTTCTGCTTCTGCTTCTCCTGATTCTTCTGCTTCTGCTTCTCCTTCTGCTGCTCCTTCGCCTTCTCCTTCTTTTGCTTCTAACCACTGATTCTGCTTCTTTTGCTTATTCTTTTTC
>NW_012287703.1:0-6973 GCF_000151885.1 Dipodomys ordii
TCACTAGAAAACCTAGCACTAGATCACCACTGTCACTGCCCCCAGAAAACCTACCACTAGATCACCAGTGTCACTGCCCCCAGAAAACCTAGCACTAGATCACCAGTGTCACTGCCCCAGAAAACCTACCACTAGATCACCAGTGTCACTGCCCCCAGAAAACCTAGCACTAGATCACCACTGTCACTGCCCCCAGAAAACCTAGCACTAGATCACCAGTGTCACTGCCCCAGAAAACCTAGCACTAGATCACCAGTGTCACTGCCCCAGAAAACCTAGCACTAGATCACCAGTGTCACTGCCCCAGAAAACCTAGCACTAGATCACCAGTGTCACTGCCCCAGAAAACCTAGCACTAGATCACCAGTGTCACTGTCCTAGAAAACCTAGCACTAGATCACCACTGACACTGCCCCCAGAAAACCTACCACTAGATCACCACTGTCACTGCCCCCAGAAAACCTACCACTAGATCACCAGTGTCACTGTCCCAGAAAACCTAGCACTAGATCACCAGTGTCACTGTCCTAGAAAACCTAGCACTAGATCACCACTGTCACTGCCCCCAGAAAACCTAGCACTAGATCACCAGTGTCACTGCCCCAGAAAACCTACCACTAGATCACCAGTGTCACTGCCCCCAGAAAACCTAGCACTAGATCACCAGTGTCACTGCCCCCAGAAAACCTAGCACTAGATCACCACTGTCACTGCCCCCAGAAAACCTAGCACTAGATCACCAGTGTCACTGCCCCCAGAAAACCTACCACTAGATCACCAGTGTCACTGCCCCAGAAAACCTACCACTAGATCACCAGTGTCACTGCCCCAGAAAACCTAGCACTAGATCACCAGTGTCACTGCTCCAGAAAACCTAGCACTAGATCACCAGTGTCACTGCCCCCAGAAAACCTAGCACTAGATCACCACTGTCACTGCCCCCAGAAAACCTAGCGCTAGATCACCACTGTCACTGCCCCAGAAAACCTAGCACTAGATCACCACTGTCACTGCTCCAGAAAACCTACCACTAGATCACCAGTGTCACTGTCCTAGAAAACCTAGCACTAGATCACCAGTGTCACTGCCCCAGAAAACCTAGCACTAGATCACCAGTGTCACTGCCCCAGAAAACCTACCACTAGATCACCAGTGTCACTGCCCCAGAAAACCTAGCACTAGATCACCAGTGTCACTGTCCTAGAAAACCTAGCACTAGATCACCACTGTCACTGCCCCCAGAAAACCTAGCACTAGATCACCACTGTCACTGCCCCCAGAAAACCTACCACTGGATCACCACTGTCACTGCCCCAGAAAACCTAGCACTAGATCACCAGTGTCACTGTCCCAGAAAACCTAGCACTAGATCACCAGTGTCACTGTCCTAGAAAACCTAGCACTAGATCACCAGTGTCACTGCCCCAGAAAACCTAGCACTAGATCACCAGTGTCACTGCCCCAGAAAACCTAGCACTAGATCACCACTGTCACTGCTCCAGAAAACCTAGCACTAGATCACCAGTGTCACTGCCCCAGAAAACTAGCACTAGATCACCAGTGTCACTGCCCCAGAAAACCTAGCACTAGATCACACTGTCACTGCCCCAGAAAACCTATCTACTAAGATCACCACTGTCACTGCCCCAGAAAAACGTAGCACTAGATCACCAGTGTCACTGTCCCTAGAGAACATAGCACTAGATCACCAGTGTCACTGCCTCCAGAAAACCTACCACTAGATCACCAGTGTCACTGCCCCCAGAAAACCTAGCACTAGATCACCAGTGTCACTGCCCCAGAAAACCTACCACTAGATCACCAGTGTCACTGCCCCCAGAAAACCTAGCACTAGATCACCACTGTCACTGCCCCCAGAAAACCTAGCACTAGATCACCAGTGTCACTGCCCCAGAAAACCTAGCACTAGATCACCAGTGTCACTGCCCCAGAAAACCTAGCACTAGATCACCAGTGTCACTGCCCCAGAAAACCTAGCACTAGATCACCAGTGTCACTGTCCTAGAAAACCTACCACTAGATCACCAGTGTCACTGCCCCCAGAAAACCTAGCACTAGATCACCAGTGTCACTGCCCCCAGAAAACCTAGCACTAGATCACCAGTGTCACTGCCCCAGAAAACCTAGCACTAGATCACCAGTGTCACTGCCCCAGAAAACCTAGCACTAGATCACCAGTGTCACTGCCCCAGAAAACCTAGCACTAGATCACCAGTGTCACTGTCCTAGAAAACCTACCACTAGATCACCAGTGTCACTGCCCCCAGAAAACCTAGCACTAGATCACCAGTGTCACTGCCCCAGAAAACCTAGCACTAGATCACCAGTGTCACTGCCCCCAGAAAACCTAGCACTAGATCACCAGTGTCACTGCCCCAGAAAACCTAGCAATAGATCACCAGTGTCACTGTCCTAGAAAACATAGCACTAGATCACCACTGTCACTGTCCCCAGAAAACCTAGCACTAGATCACCACTGTCACTGCCCCCAGAAAACCTACCACTAGATCACCAGTGTCACTGTCCCAGAAAACCTAGCACTAGATCACCAGTGTCACTGTCCTAGAAAACCTAGCACTAGATCACCACTGTCACTGCCCCCAGAAAACCTAGCACTAGATCACCACTGTCACTGCCCCCAGAAAACCTAGCACTAGATCACCAGTGTCACTGCCCCAGAAAACCTAGCACTAGATCACCAGTGTCACTGCTCCAGAAAACCTAGCACTATATCACCAGTGTCACTGCCCCCAGAAAACCTACCACTAGATCACCACTGTCACTGCCCCCAGAAAACCTAGCACTAGATTACCACTGTCACTGCCCCAGAAAACCTAGCACTAGATCACCAGTGTCACTGCTCCAGAAAACCTACCACTAGATCACCAGTGTCACTGTCCTAGAAAACCTACCACTAGATCACCAGTGTCACTGCCCCAGAAAACCTAGCACTAGATCACCAGTGTCACTGCCCCAGAAAACCTAGCACTAGATCACCACTGTCACTGCCCCCAGAAAACCTAGCACTAGATCACCACTATCACTGCCCCAGAAAACCTAGCACTAGATCACCAGTGTCACTGCCCCCAGAAAACCTAGCACTAGATCACCACTGTCACTGCCCCCAGAAAACCTAGCACTAGATCACCAGTGTCACTGCTCCAGAAAACCTACCACTAGATCACCAGTGTCACTGCCCCAGAAAACCTAGCACTAGATCACCAGTGTCACTGCCCCAGAAAACCTAGCACTAGATCACCAGTGTCACTGTCCCAGAAAACCTAGCACTAGATCACCAGTGTCACTGCCCCCAGAAAACCTAGCACTAGATCACCAGTGTCACTGCCCCAGGTGACATAGAACTAGATCACCACTGTCACTGCCCCCAGAAAACCTAGCACTAGATCACCAGTGTCACTGTCCTAGAAAACCTACCACTAGATCACCAGTGTCACTGCCCCAGAAAACCTAGCACTAGATCACCAGTGTCACTGCCCCAGAAAACCTAGCACTAGATCACCAGTGTCACTGCCCCAGAAAACCTAGCACTAGATCACCACTGTCACTGCCCCCAGAAAACCTAGCACTAGATCACCAGTGTCACTGCCCCAGAAACCTACCACTAGATCACCAGTGTCACTGTCCCAGAAAACCTAGCACTAGATCACCAGTGTCACTGCCCCCAGAAAACCTAGCACTAGATCACCAGTGTCACTGCCCCCAGAAAACCTAGCACTAGATCACCAGTGTCACTGCCCCAGGTGACATAGAACTAGATCACCAGTGTTACTGCACATGTGCTGACCCAAGGGGACACAGTGCTAGGTCGCTGCGTTAGGCAGCAGGGCTGAGATGCACACATGGATTAGAGAAGAAAGCTAAAACAGGTGCGTCTTAGTGCTTACAAGGGTTTAGGTTGTGCTTACCAGCATCTCTGTAGATACATAAATTCCACTGGTAACAAGGTATTTGTAGGGTTGAAAGTGCCTGACAAAGTAGGTACTCATGGAGTGAGTACAGTCGATGGGATCAGCACATTTGCTGTCACTTAGCTTGACTCCATTGACGGACATCGTGTACAGCTGATTGAGTTGGGGCTCATCCATGTCTACATCTCCATTTTTGTTAAGGTATTCCACAGTTCAGAATATTTTGGTATCCTAAGGAGAGGATACCATTCCTCCTGGTTTTGTGTGCCAGTTTGATACACAGATAGTAGGGAGAAAACAAGCATGGACACATGTGGACCTCACTTAGTCACATGCACGTTCTAGGTCAGTGCCTGAGAGCATCTAGGCATCCGTAGCCATAAAAAGAACTGGGTCTCCAATCTCTAGTTAGAGGATCTGCACTTTCCCCCCAACCTCAGTGGGGTTAGGCCCCTGGAGGAGGGGCTTGTTCAGGACCAGGCATGAAAATAAAGACCAAGCCTGGAGACCTGATAGTGCCAAAAAGTAAAGAATTGCCCAAAAAACAAAAGTAATGATGGTGTTTAAATAGCACACAGGATCCCACTAGAAAGAGAGCTATTAGTTGCCAAAATGAGATCAGATCAGCAACAGAATCTTAGTAAGTCCATTTTATTTATTTTTATTTTTATTTTTATTTTTTTGGGGGGGGTCCGGTTGTGGGGCCTGAACTCTGGGCCTGGGCGCTGTCCCTCAGCTCTTCAGCTCAAGGCTAGCGCTCTACCACTTGAGCCACAGTGCCACTTCCGGCTTTTTTCTTTTTGCTTATGTGGTGCTGAGGAATCGAACCCAGGGCCTCAGGCATGCAAGGCAAGCGCTCTACCACTGAGCCACCTTCCCAGCCCAGTAACACCATTTTATATAAAGTTCTTCCTTACTGAAGAATTACAGTGATAAGTGTGAAGGAATGAGATGAACAAAGAGGCAGCTAAAAACTCCCACCAATTTCGATCATTAGTTACAAACAACCGCAGCTTCATAGTGGAGACTCCAGCAGATGCTACCTCAGCAGACGAATCAGTTCACATTATCAGTGCAACAGAGCTCTGTAGAGAAATGATGTCAATCCCACAGTGTCTTTTCCAACTGTCCTTTTGTTAGAAGGCAGCCCAAGACTAAGGAACAGTCCACAAGCCCCACTGACTGGTGGTTTTAAGGAGTGTCCAGTCCTTGAAAATGAAGGATGAGGAGCTGGCCAGGTGCTACTAGCCCCCTGACTTTGTCAGTGAGGGATACTTGTTAGGACCTGGAACAAACTATGGATAACTGGTGACAGGTGTAGTGACATGAGGCCCACATGGGTCAGTCACTGCTCTATATGTGAGTCTGCAGCCTCCTAGCCAACCAGGGGGTGGCAAAACAAAGGTTAAAAATGGCCATACCCAGGAAGAATTGCCTTCTTCAGGTTAGTACTGTTGTGTCTGTCTTGTAGAACTGCAGTCTTTTCCTTCATAAGTTTTGAGATTTCCTCAACTACAGTGTGTCCCTACCTCCAGCTAAGTGCAGAATAACATGGGTACCAAGCCACCAGCAGGCCATTTCTAGTTTTTACCTGAGGGGTCAAGGGAGCGACAGTGGCCAGTTCACTTACAAGGGCTCTTTCTATGGCACTGCCATGACCATCAGTCTCACCCTTCCACTCATATTTTCCCTTTGGTGAGTTTCCATTCACTTCCTCTCATTTTTTTGTCAGCCCTATATATTATTTCTGCTTCAAACTTCTACCCCCAAATTATTACAATTAGGGATTCGAGAAAAGCAATCTTGGAAGGAATCAGAGAAAGTAAGTTGAGGGAGGAAGTAGGCTAGAAGAGAACAGATGATACAAATGGTTATAAGCAGGACAGAGGGAGACCCAGTGCCCCTAAGAAGTGGAATGTCCCACCTGGTCCCAGCACTAGTGAAACATATCTGATCATGTGTACAGAACATATCTGTCCGTGCATGATTATGTGTGCATCTGCTCATGTGTGATCATTGTTATAAACCATCTGCCCACATATGATCATGTATACATACCATTTCATGTCACTGTACTCAACACAAGTGTTGCCCACAGATGTTTGTATTCAGCTTTTGTGTAACTATAGACACATGCCTATGAGCGTGTCACTGTAATTACACATGTTACCATAGCTTGCGTATCATCTGCTTATGTGTGATCAGATATATGCCAACATGCATGTCGCCAAAGCCTATACATAAGTTACCTGATACACATCAGCTTCATATCATTGCAGTGTACATGTTACCACAGCATACCTGTAACTTACCTGTGTGTGATCATAGATGCATGCTGAAGTGCATGTGTTACCTATATGCTTGTATGTGACCATAGCAACAGGCAGTGTGCATGCCACTGCAATCTGCATGTGCATTTACCACAGTGTGGTACTTAACAATTATTAACAGTTTTATTCATCTCAAGTTAGACTAGCCTTTCCTAAAATTATTAGTTTCATTTTTTTACATTTTGAGTGATACGTATTCAAAATTTGCTTTCCAGTAATGTATATTAATGATAGGATTTATTTCTAGTAGTGTGCATGTTTCGTTTTATGGCTTATGCAATCAACATGAAGTATATACCATCATCATTTCTACTTGATAGAGGAGGAAACTGATGCATACATATTTAGTCAGGAGCCAAGGACTGCAGGTAGAGTATGGGAGGCAGACTAACTCAGAATCCATTTAAACAGCAGTCCCTATTAGACCAGTGGTTGGTACCTGAACAAGTAAGCAAGACCCTGTCTGAGATGAGCAACAGACATTTGGATCTGAGAAGAGCAGCTTTATGAGTTCTCTGGAATTCATGGTAGATAAATTGCTTCTGTGAATAAAGTATTTGCGTCTTAAATGTGAGATTTCTCCTCTCTGAGCTAAAGTCAGACCCATTAATAAGCATCCACACTCAGGAGCCAGTCACTTACGCTTATTTTTCTTAAATTATTTTATTTATGGGTTTAATACTCATTCTGTTG
>NW_012287704.1:0-797 GCF_000151885.1 Dipodomys ordii
ATGGGGCCAGAACTCTGGGCCTGGGCACTGTCCCTCAGCTCTTCAGCTCAAGGCTAGCACTCTACCACTTGAGCCACAGTGCCACTTCCGACTTTTTTCTTTTTGCTTATGTGGTGCTTGTGGGGTAATCTGTGGGGAACACAAGTAGCAAAGATGGCCCTGAGAGGAAGTTGAGTGGGCAGAGCCAGATTTGTTTAGGTTCAGTGTGTAAACAACTCATGGAAGTTTAGGTGCATGATAAGGTATGGCCTTTCAGTGATTAGTTGGTTCCATTTCCTCCCCTCCCAGGCAGTCTTTTGCTTTAAAAAGGGGATGCTCCCTGTTAATAAACGAGTTCCTGCTTGACTTGACTCCCCGCTGCGTCTGATTGTCTCCTGGGCTAAGGGAGGCTGGGGAATAGGCCAGCGGCCCGCACTTACCCCTCCTCGGACCCCGTCCGTCCAAAGACGGACGAAGACCCAACAGGTGCTGAGGAATCGAACCCAGGGCCTCATGCATGCAAGGCAAGCGCACTACCACTGAGCCACCTTCCCAGCCCCAATAATACTAGAATTTTTTTTTTTTGGGGGGGGAGGTCCGGTCGTTGGGCCTGAACTCTGGGCCTGAGAGCTGACACACAAATCTTCAGCTCCACATGGGGCTCTACTGCTTGAGCCCTTGTGCCAATTTCTGCTTTTATCTTTTACCATATGAGGAACGAGAAATAAAAACGAGGGCATCAGTTACGTTTTTTGTACCTTGGTCGACAGAACAAGCCTCGGTCAAGGGTATAGTCGAAATTGTGAATATTTTATGTT
>NW_012287705.1:0-1611 GCF_000151885.1 Dipodomys ordii
GCACCAACTACCAAATGCAAAGCCAAATGCAGCAACAGACATTATCAAAGCCATAAAGTTAGAGTTGAAAGATGTTAAGGAGGTGGAGGAGGAGGAGAAGGAGAGGCGACTGTCCGGGGCCAAGTCCAGGGCAGCCCACAGTCAGCCATTCAGGAAAGCCATGGACATCTGGAGGACTTGGAGAACCGAGGCGCGCGGGCGCGGGCGCGCCCAGGGATCCGGGCAGGCTGGGTCGGAGGCCGACGGCCCGCGCGGAGTGGCCGGAGCGCTGCCCGGGTCCGGGGATATCAGCAGAAAGTGATCCGCGTCCGGCGATGCTGCGCGGCGTGGTCCCGGCGCTCGACCGCCCGCCGCCGCCGCCGCCTGCCCGGGGCGCCCGGCGCGCGCTGGGCTCCGTCCAGCCGCCGCCGCCGCCGCCGCTCGCTCGCTCGCCCGTTCGCTCGGTGGAGGCCGCTCGCCGCCGCTCCCTGCGGGGGCCGCCCGGGCCGCGCTCGCCGCCGCCGCCGCTGGAAGCCGCCGGGGGGTCGGGCCCGGAGCCGCCGCCGCCGCCGCCGCGGTCTAGCGCCGCCGCCGCCGGTGAAGTCGCTGCTCCTCCCGCGGCTGCTGCCGGAGCCGGAGCCGGAGCCGCCGCCGCTGCTGCTGCTGCTGCCGCCGCTGCCGCCGCCGCTGCTGCCGCTGCTGCCGCCGCCGCCTCTCACACATAGGGAAAGAGTCAACTCGCCGGCGGCGGCGGGGGAGAAATGATAAAAGAGAGAAAGGAGGGCAGATCACCACCTAGAAGCACATCCTTCGTGCGCAGGGGGAGGGGGAGAGAAAGACGGGAGAGAGAGAATGGACGAGGAGGAGGGGAAGAAGGGGGGAAAATTACCATTTAGATAGAGAGAGAGGGAGAGAGAGAGGCGGCAGCCACGGCACCCGGAGAAAAAGGAGAGGCAACTCGGGCAGAGGAGGAAGAGGACGAGGAGGATAAGGAGAAAAAAAATGATGACGAGGAGAAGGAGAAGATTACATGCCCGCGTGCATGCATCTTTCTTTCCTCTTTCTTTCTTTCCTTCTTCCTTCCCTTCTTTCTCACACACACTCACCCCGCGGATAGCCAACAATATACAATTCCCTGATCAAATATGCTTATCAGGGGGTCGCGCTAGGGAATGCTATTTATATGCGCCGGGGCTGGCAGAAGTGGCTTCTCCGCGCTCACTTCTTTGATCTCTCTATATATGGAACTTTGACTCGAGTGCTGCAACTTAGTTCGCGTTGTTATGGGGACGGCGCTCCTTATCAAGCACCTGACCCGGTTGGCCTGTCCCCGGTTCGCGCTGGCCCCCCCCTTCTCCGTCATTGCCCCGACTTTCCTGCGTGCCCCGGCCCCCTGCCTGCCTTCTTCCGCTCTCTCCCTCCTGATCATCTACGATGACCCTTGCGCACCGCCGGCGCCTGCTTGTCTACGTATTTTATAAACGAGTTCCCCTCCTGAATGGAGGCCTGGTGTGACATGCCCCGCTCTGGGGTTGGAACTGATGGCAAGCAATCCCATAACATTAACATTCGTCGGGATCTAGCTGTCTCGGGTTTCTTCCTCTGCCAACGGCAGCCACTCTGAGGGCTCCT
>NW_012287706.1:0-687 GCF_000151885.1 Dipodomys ordii
GCTGGAATTACCCATGTCTGGTAGTCAGCTATGCTGAAGGCATGGCTTAGGGCTGAGCTGTCCAACATGTTGGCTGCCACCTACCAACATGAGGCTACCCAGCAACTGAAATGTGGTTAGTGTGAGTTGAGATGGATCTGACTAAAAAACACATTCCAGATTCCAAAGACTTAATATGAAAAAGAATGTAAAGGGGGCTGGGAATGAGGCTTTAGGGATAAGAGTGCTTGGCACACCATGCCTGAAGCCCTGGGTTCGATTCCTCAGTACCACATAAACAGCAGAAAAAGACAGAAATGGAGCAGTGGCTCAAGAGGTAGAGTGCTAACCTTCATTTCTTTCTTTTCTTTTTTTCTGTCTTTTTTTTGGGGGGGGGTTGGTCATGGGGCATGAACTCTGGTTTTTCTCGCTGTCCTTCAGCTTGACCCCTCTAGGAAAGCGCTCTATTATTCAAGTTGAGAGCCATGATTTTATGGCTTGTACCAAGTCTACCAATTTGCATTTGCGCGCTCACGCTAGATAAGAAAAGGGAGTAAGTCCATAGGCGAATGCCTTTTCTGTGCCTAACAGACAAAATTAGAGTCAAATTAAGTTCATTAAAAACTTTCTGGGAAGAAAATTTAACCTATAGATTTTCTGTCCGTGTGCGTGTGTGTGCGTGCGTGGGTGCAAGAATGCGTGCCTTCG
>NW_012287707.1:0-1142 GCF_000151885.1 Dipodomys ordii
TAGGATTTTATGCGTGATGATTCTGGTGATTAGGCGTTTAGGGCCCCTAAGACGACGGAATGAACAGTATACAGCAGATGTTTCAGATCTCTATGCTTGTATGTAGGCAGTGATGCACGAATTGGGAACACAGCCATCAGGACTCCGAGGTCATCTAGGATGGCAACATGCCGGTCTATCACATTCAGATAGCTATACCTCATTCCACACTGGTGAGGCAGACATAAAAACTAATAACTCTGGTAGTTAGCTTATGAAAAGAAGAAGTATTCATTTTCATCTTCATTCCAAAGAGACGTTAAATCACGAAAGCCTGTGGCTATATACAAGCTAAGGTTCAGCAGTAAGGATCTTAGCTGAATGATAAAATCAATTAAGTGCCGTAATAAAAGTGGGGGAGCCTTCTTTTTGATGTAAGAAATGTCAAAGAATTGGAAGATACCCTTGTTTCATGTCAAAATAAAGATGGAGGGACTTAGTCACCCTCCCTCTCTCTCTCTCTCTCTCTCTCTGGATTGCTTTGTTACCCTGTATTCCATGGTATAGGCTTCTACTTCACCTGTTAGTCTAATTAGTTCAATAGGCTTTCACCCATATTTCAAAGAAGGGCATGGCCATCCAGCTTGTGCAACATGCAGAATGACCTCCTGACCATGAAGAAAGTTCTGACACAAACCATCTAAAACAGTTCCCCTTGTTTTTCCTCTCTTTTTATTTTAAAGGTGATGTACAGAGTGATTCTAATTACATGAGTCAGGTAATGATTATATTTCCTTTCATAAAGTGTCTTCAGTTCCCTCATTCTCTCCCAACCTCTCCCTCCCATCTCTACCTCTGAATCGTACAATCCATGTCCAGTGAGCTCTGCTGCAGCATCTTTTCACCTTTTTCCCTAGAGTTCTTAACACTTATTTGGTTAGGCTTTCTGTGTGCATACATGAGCAGTTCTCATGAAAGAACTTGAGAGTAGTCTCAAGGCAAACTGGTAGGTAAGGTGGGCATCTTGGAGCAGGTGTAAAAGGCAAAGCCAGCAGGCCTACAGCCCAGATATAAGGGATGTACTGATAAAAGAGCCAAGAGGAAAGGAAAGTGGACATTCTACCAGTTGAGTGTCCAGAGTGCACTCTTACACACAAGAGTAA
>NW_012287708.1:0-1963 GCF_000151885.1 Dipodomys ordii
TCATGTTGCTTCAAAGGAAGAGAAAAGTGAGGTTGGTAGAATTTAACAAGAGTAATAGGCACATACAGGCAATATCATAATGAAATCTTCTTATATGACTAATACATATTAATAAAATGGGAGAAAGAAATGAGAAATTAAATGTGAAATAGTGCATATTAACATAAATCATTACTTTGTTCTCTTTTTCTTCCTATAGAAGGATATATGGAGTTTTCTTTCTCATTATATGACATTGGACAGTGATTTGGGCTTTGGAATTGGGAAAAACGCTATCTGATGATGGTGCTGCGTGGCCACTCAGCCCTGCAGATGTGGACTTCACAGTAAAGTCAGCTCTACAAGCCACCATTGGAGATAAAAAGAAAAACAAAGTCAGCGCTGCATTTTATAGTCACTCACAACTACAACAGCATGCAAATAGCTTTTTTAAAATTAACAGCAACCAGGAGGGGATGTGGACAGAAAGGAACTTTACTCCATTGTTGGTGGGAATGTAAACTTGTCCAACCACTTTGGAAAGCAGTATGGAGGTTCCTCAAAAGACTTCACATAGAGCTCCCCTATGACCCAGCAATCCCACTTTTGGGCATTTACCCAAATGCTTACAAACAAGACCACACTAAAGCTACCACCACAACTATGTTTATTGCAGCATTATTTACCATAGCTAAGATACGGAACCAACCCAGATGCCCCTCAGTAGATGAATGGATCAAGAAAATGTGGTATATATACACAATGGAATTCTATGCCTCCATCAGAAAGAATGACATTGCCCCATTTGTTAGGAAATGGAAAAACTTGGAAAAAATTATATTAAGTGAAGTAAGCCAGGCCCAAAGAAACATAGGTCCCATGGTTTCCCTTATTTGCAATATCTAGTATATGTATGAGTCAAGTGGAAAAGGTCAGATAATGTGATGTCAGGAAAATGAACCTTTAGATATGTATTTTAATGTTTTTTTCTTTCATGCATGTGTTTCTAATGCATTTATAAGATTATCTCTTTGTTGCTTTGTATGTCCCTCCCCCACAGTATAACCCCTGCTTTCACTGTATTTGATGTCAGTATAACTTGAGGAGGAGATGGGGAAAAACCAGTTGTTTAAAGATACAGGTGGACCTGTTGCAACAATGAGAAATACAAGTTGTCATGCCCTAAAGGAGCTTTACAATGTCGGTGCGGGGGGTGGGGTTGGGGGTGGGGGAAGTGGGGGGAAGGAGAAGGATTGGGATTGGGGGGGGGTGGAGGGAGGCTGGGAAGGGATGTGAAGGGTAAACAAAAGGAGGAGTCTGCAATGCTTGATAAGAAATGTCCGCATTATCCTGCCTATGTAATTGTAACCCCTCTGTACAGTATCTTCACAAATAAAATAACAAAAAAACGAAAGAAAGAAAGAAAGAAAGAAAGAAAGAAAGAAAGAAGGAAAGAAAAAGGAATTGAACCTAGATGAGTTCCAACCACCCTATATAGAAAATACATTTTTCAATAATTAGAAAAAAGGATATTTTGATAGTTTCTTAAAGTAAACAAGAATGTCTGTAATAAATTACCCAGAAAAACCCATCATTAAAGTGAGGTTTAATAATCCAATCACATTTTACTATAAGGGAAAGTCAATATTGTCCAATCATAATACTTCAATCAGTAAAAGAAGCAAAAATATCCTACATATAATCTCATTAGTGCTTATAAAGAAGTCAATAATAGAGAAGATCTTCTGTTTCAACATTTATCTCATTTCCTGGTCCTGATTGTCCAATTAAAAGCCTTGCATTGGTAATTCAAATCAAGTGATCAATACACTTTTCAAAGGTAAAGCACATCACCAACAGTAACAGAATCTTGCATTTATTAAAACTTCAATGTCAAAATACACCGATATTTGCAGAGGTGATTAGAAGAGCTTTCTAGATTAGATGTCTTTGTAAACATTGTCCATAATGTATTCTCTGCTCT
>NW_012287709.1:0-927 GCF_000151885.1 Dipodomys ordii
TGGTACACACACACACACACACACACGAAACACACCGCACACACACACACATGCACACACAAAACACAGGCAATTTTTGATGTAAGTAACAAGTGTAATAAATGGTTGTGTTCAGGGGTAAGGGAATAAGTCAAGTAGGAGAGTACATGCCTAGCAAGTGCAAGGCTTTTTGTCCAATATGAATATCACTTTGTATTAAAAGCTAATGGCTAAAAATCCAACTTTTGGAGAAAGTGAAAAGGCAGTGACAATTTCCATGGTATTCAGCCCATCAGAGCAAGATGGTCCCACAAAGGAGGAAAGGAGGAAAGCATTCACACCCCATCATCGAGCAGAGAATAGGCCGGCCGCCGGGGCGCACGCGTCCGCCGGGGCTGAGCATCCGCCGCAGGCTTCATCCGCCGAGCGCCGCCGCCGCCGCCGCCTCCTCATTCAAGTCCAAGGGGATCGGGTTTCGGGCCGCGCCGCGGTCGGAGGCCGGCAGACGGTCTGACGTCAGCGCCAGACGGGGCCGCCGGTTCCCACCGCGCGGGGGCCGCGGAGGGGGCGCGCGCCGCGCCAATCCCGCCGGCCCGGGGCGGGGCGGCGGCCCGCGGGGCGGGCTCTTAAAGGGCCAGAGCGGCGCGGGGCCGGCTCGGCGGCGGGGAGCTGCCGGCGGCCCTCCCCGCACCCCAGCTCTGGCGCGGGGCCGCGTCTCCCCGGGGCTGCGCGCCCGGTAGCCGGGGCCTGGGGAGGACCGCGCGGGCCGTCACTCTCGGCCGAGCCCGTTAGCCGCTCTGGAGATCCTGGAACTCGTGTATATGTCTCCGGCATATCCGAGAGACATCTCCGGGGCCTCGTCTCGGGATTTGACTCCGGGGTTTGTCTGACTTGTCTGTGCCCTTTTCCTCAGTTTATCGTGTTTTCACCGTAGATTTGTCTTAGTAT
>NW_012287710.1:0-13742 GCF_000151885.1 Dipodomys ordii
CTTATGCTTATTCTTTTTCTACTGCTTCTGCTTCTTCTGCTTCTACTTCTTCTCCTTATGCTTCTCCTTCTCCTTCTCCTCCTCCTCCTTCTTCTTCTTCTTCTTCTTCTTCTTCTTCTTCTTCTTCATCTTCTTCTTCTTCTTCTTCTTCTTCTTCTTCTCTTTCTTCTGCTTCTTCTTTTCCTGCTTCTTCTGCTTCTACTGCTTCTCTTTCTGCTCCTCATTCTGCTTCTGCTTCTCCTTCTGCTAATCCTATTGCTTCTGCGGCTCTTCCTTCTCCTTCTCCTACTTCTACTTCTCCTTCTGCTTCTGCTTCTTCTGCTTCTCCTGCTTCTCCTTCTTCTTCAGTTTCTGCTTCTGCTTTTCCTTCTGCATCTTCTTTTGCTTCTCCTTCTGCTTCTTCTGCTTCTCCTTCTGCTTCTGCTTCTGTTTTTCCTTCTCCTTCTCGTTCTTCTGCTTTTCCTTCTGCTTCTCCTTCTGCTTCTGCTGCAACTGCTACTGATTCTGCTTCTTCTGTTTCTTCTGCTTCTCCTTCTGCTTTTGATTCTCTTTCCACTTCTGCTTCTCCTTCACCTTCTCATTCTGCTTCTCCAGATTCTGCTTCTTCTGCTTCTCCTTCTGCTTCAGGTTCTGCTTCTGCTTCTTCGGATTCTTATGCTTCTGCTTCTCCTGCTTCTGCTTCTTCTGCTTCCCCTCCTTCTCTTTCTGCTTCTCCTTCTGTTTCTGCTTTTCCTTCTGCTCCTGCTTCTTGTCCTTCTCGTGTTTCTTCTGCTTCTGCTTGTCCTGTTTCTGCATCTCCTGCTTCTCCTTCTGCTGCTCTTTCTGCTTCTCCTGCTGCTTATCCTTCTCCTGCTCCTTCTTCTGCTTCTCTTTCTGCTTCTCCTTCTGTTTCTCCTTCTCCTTCTAGTTCTACTGCTTTTCCTTCTGCTTCTCCTTCTGCTTCTGAATCTTCTGCTTCTTCTGCTACTGCCTCGGCTTCTTCTGCTTCTCCTTCTGCTTCTCCTTCTGCTTTTGCTTCTCTTTCTGCTTCTGTGTCTCCTTCTGCTTCTCCAGATTCTGCTTCTTCTGCTTCTCCTGCTTCTCCTTCTGCTTCAGGTCCTGCTTCTGCTTCTTTGGCTTCTTCTGCTTCTGCTTCTCCTGCTGCTGCTTCTTCTGCTTCTCCTGCTTCTCTTTCTGCTTTTCCTTCTGTTTCTGCTTCTCCTTCTGCTTCTGCTTCTTCTCCTTCTTCTGTTTCTTCTGCTTCTGCTTCTCCTGCTTCTGCTTCTCCTGCTTCTCCTTCTGCTTCTCGTTCTTCTTCTCCTTCTCCTTCTTCTGCTTCTCCTTCTGCTTCTGCTTCTCCTTTTGCTTCTGCTTCTGCTTCAATTTCTCCTTCTGCTTCTCATTCTGCTTCTGCGTCTTCTGTTTCTTCTGATTCTCCTGCTTCTGCTTCTCCTGCTTCTCCTACTTGTCTTGCTGCTTCTCCTTCTGCGTCTCTTTCTGCTTCTGCTTATCCTTTTGCTTCTCCTACTCCTAATCCTTCTCTTTCGCCTTCTCCTTCTTCTTCTTCTGCTTCTCCTGCTGCTTCTGCTTCTGCTTATTCTACTATTTCTGTTTCTTCTGCTTCAGATTGTGCTTCTTCTGTTCCTACTTCTGCTTCAGATTCTGCTTCTGCTTCTTCGGCTTCTCCTGTTTCTTCTGCTTCTGCTTCTCCTGCGTCTTCTGCTTCTCCTGCTTCTCTTTCTGCTTCTGCTTATCCTTCTGTTTCTCCTACTCCTAATCCTTCTCTTTCTCCTTCTCCTTCTGCTTCTTCTGCTTCTCCTGCTGCTTCTTCTTCTGCTTCTTCTGCTTTTTCAGTTTCTTCTTCTGCTTCAGCTTCTGCTTCTTCTTCTTCTCCTTCCGCTTCTGTTTCTCCTTCTGCTTCTGCTCTTCTCCTTCTTCTGCTTCTGTTTCTCCTGATTCTTCTTCTTCTGCTTCTCCTACTTTTCCTTCTGCTTCTCGGTCCCATTCTCCTTCTCCTTCAATTTCTCCTTCTTTTGCTTCTCATTCTGCTTCTGCTTCTGCTTCTCCTGCTTCTGCTTCTTGTGTTTCTCCTTCTGCTTCTCTTTCTGCTTCTTATTCTGCTTCTGCTCCTCCTACTCCTAATCCTTCTCTTTCTCCTTCTTCTTCTTCTGCTTCTTCTGCTTGTTCTGTTTCTTCTACTTCTGCTTTTCCAGCTTCTCCTGCTTCTGCTTCTCCTTCTGCTTCTGGATTTCCTTCTGCTTCTTCGGCTTCTTCTGTTTCTTCTGCTTCTGCTCCTCCTGCTACTGCTTCTTCTGCTTCTCTTTCTGCTTCTCCTTCTGCTTCTGCTTCTCCTTCTGCTCCTTCTCCTTCTTCTGTTTCTTCTTCTTCTGCTGCTTCTCCCGCTTCTGCTTCTTCTGCTTCTCTTGCTTGTCCTTCTGCTTCTGCTTCTCCTTTTCCTTTTTCTGCTTCTCTTTCTGCTTCTGCTTCTTCTGATTCTCCAACTTCTCCTTCTCCTTCTCCTTCTGTTTCTGCTTCTCTTTCTGCATCTGCATCTCCTTCTGCTTCAACTTCTGCTGCTCCTTCTCCTTCTTCTTTTTCTCCCTCTGCTTCGGCTTCTGCTTCTTATGCTTCTACTTCTCTTTCTGCTTCTGCTTCTCCTGCTTGTTTTTCTGCTTCTTCTGCTGCTTCTCCTTCTGCTGCTTCTTCTACTTCTCCTTCTGCTTCTCTTTTTGCTTCTCCTTCTGCTTCTGCTTCTTCTGTTTCTCTTGCCTGAATGTCTGGTTCTACTTCTTCTGCTGCTTCTCCTTCTGCTTCTTCTGCTTCTGTTTCTGCTTCTTCTGCTTCTTCCCTTTGGCTTCTCCTGCTTCTGCATCTTGTGCTTCTCTTGCTTCTCTTTCTGCTTCTCATTCCGCTTCTGCTTGTCCTTCTGCTTCTACTTCTCCTCCTTCTCCTTCCCCTACTTCTGCTTCTCCTTCAGCTTCTGCTTCTTCTGCTTCTCCTGCTTCTCCTTCTGCATCTCCTTCTGCTTGTGCTTGTGCTTATGCTTCGTCTTCTGCCTCTGCTTCTCCTTCTCCTTCTTTTGCTTCTCCTTTTGCTTCTGCTTCTTCTGCTTTTCCTGCTTCTCCTTCTGCTTCTGCTTCTTCTGCGTCTCCTGTTTCTACTTCTGCATCTTCTTCTGCTTCTGCTTCTCCTTCTCCTTATTCTGCTTCTCCTTCTGATTCTCCTTCTGCTTCTTCTTCTTCTGCTTTACCTGCTTCTCTTTCTGCTTCTCCTTTTGCTTCTCCTGTTTCTCCTCCTCCTTCTCGTTCTTCTGCTATTCCTTCTGCTTCTCTTTCTGATTCTGCATCTTCAGCTTTTTCTGCTACTTCTTCTGCTACTTCTTCTGCTTCTTCTGTTTCTTCTGTTTCTCCTTCTGCTTCTCCTTCTGCTTTTGCTTCTCTTTCTGCTTCTGCTTCTCCTTCTTCTTCTCCATATTCTGCTTCTTCTGCTTCTCCTGCTTCTCCTTGTGCTTCAGGTTCTGCTTCTGCTTCTTCGGCTTCTTCTGCTTCTATTTCTGCTTCTCCTTCTGTTTCTACTTCTCTTTCTGCTTCTGCTTCTTCTCCTTCTTCTGCTTCTGCTTCTCCTGCTTCTGCTTCTCCTGCTTCTCCTTCTGTTTCTCTTTATCCTTATCCTTCTGCTTCTCCTTCTACTTCTCCTTCTTCTGCTTCTCCTTCTGCTTCTGCTTCTTATTCTGCATCTTCTTCTGTTTCAATTTCTCCTTCTTCTGCTTTTCATTCTGCTTCTGCTTCTCCTGCTTATGCTTCTTCTGCTTCTCCTTCTCATTCTCCTTCTCTTTCTGCTTCTGCTTATCCTTCTGTTTCTCCTACTCCTAATACTTCTCGTTCTCCTTCTCCTTCTTCTTCTTCTGCTTCTCCTGGTGCTTCTTCTTCTGCTTCTTCTGCTTTTTCTGTTTCTTCTTCTTCTGCTTCAGCTTCTTCTGCTTCTGCTCTTCTCCTTCTTCTGTTTCTTCTGCTTCTGCTTCTCCTGCTTCTTCTTCTTCTGCTTCTCCTACTTCTCTTTCTGCTTCTCCGTCTCATTCTCCTTCTCCTTCAATTTCTCCTTCTTGTGCTTCTCATTCTGCTTCTGCTTCTCCTGTTTCTGCTTCTTCTGTTTCTCCTTCTGCTTCTCTTTCTGCTTCTAATTATGCTTCTGCTCCTCCTACTCCTACTCCTTCTCTTTGTCCTTCTTCTTCTTCTGCTTCTCGTTCTGCTTCTGCTACTGCTTCTTCTGCTTGTTCTATTTCTTCTGCTTCTGCTTTTCCAGCTTCTGCTGCTTCTGCTTCCCCTTCTGCTTCAGGTTCTCCTTCTGCTTCTTGGGCTTCTTCTGTTTCTTCTGCTTCTGCTTCTCCTGCTACTGCTTCTTCTGCTTCTCTTTCTGCTTCTCCTTCTGCTTCTGCTTCTCCTTCCGCTCCTTCTCCTTCTTCTGTTTCTTCTTCTTCTGCTGCTTCTCCCGCTTCTGCTTCTTCTGCTTCTCCTGCTTGTCCTTCTGCTTCTGCTTCTCCTTCTCCTTCTTCTGCTTCTCTTTCTGCTTCTGCTTCTGCTCCTTCTGATTCTCCAACTACTCCTTCTCCTTCTCCTTCTGTTTCTGCTTCTCTTTCTGCATCTGCATCTCCTTCTGCTTCACCTTCTGCTGCTCCTTCTCCTTCTTCTTTTTCTCCCTCTGCTTCGGCTTCTGCATCTTATGCTTCTTTATTTCTTCTGCTTCTGCTTCTCCTGC
Source organism: Dipodomys ordii (assembly GCF_000151885.1). Taxonomy (NCBI): domain Eukaryota; kingdom Metazoa; phylum Chordata; class Mammalia; order Rodentia; family Heteromyidae; genus Dipodomys; species Dipodomys ordii. The sequence continues at coordinate 4,735 of NW_012287710.1, forward strand.
TTCTGCTTCTTATGCTTCTACTGCTTCTTCTTCTGCTTCTGCTTCTTCTGATTCTTTTGCTTCTACATCTCTTTCTTCTTCTGCTTCTCCTGCTTGTTTTTCTGCTTCTTCTACTGCTTCTCCTTCTGCGGCTTCTTCTACTTCTCTTTCTGCTTCTCTTTTTGCTTCTCTTTCTGCTTCTGATTCTGTTCTTCTGTTTCTCCTGCCTGAATTTCTGGTTCTACTTCTTCTGCTGCTTCTCCTTCTGGTTCTCCTTCTGCTTCAGTTTCTGCTTCTTCTACTTCTTCTCTTTCGGCTTCTCCTGCTTCTGCATCTTGTGCTTCTCCTGCTTCTCTTTCTGCTTCTCATTCCGCTTCTGCTTGTCCTTCTGCTTCTCCTCCTTCTCCTTCTCCTACTTCTGCTTCTCCTTCAGCTTCGGCTTCTTCTGCTTCTCCTGCTTCTCCTTCTGCATCTCCTTCTGCTTGTGTTGTCCTTATGCTTCTTCTTCTGCCTCCGATTCTCCTTCTCCTTCTTTTGCTTCTCCTTTTGCTTCGGCTTCTTCTGCTTTTCCTGATTCTCCTTCTGCTTCTACTTCTTCTGCTTCTCCTGCTTCTCCTTCTGCATCTTCTTCTGCTTCTGCTTCTCCTTCTCCTTCTTCTGCTTCTCCTTCTGATTCTCCTTCTGCTTCTTCTTATTCTGCTTTACCTACTTCTCTTTCTGCTTCTCCTTCTGTTTCTCCTTCTCCTTCTTGTTCTTCTGCTTTTCCTTCTGCTTCTCCTTCTGCTTCTGCTACAACTGCTACTGCTTCTACTTCTTCTGTTTCTTCTGCTTCTCCTTCTCCTTTTGATTCTCTTTCTGCTTCTGCTTCTCCTTCTGCTACTCCAGATTCTGCTTCTTCTGCTTCTCCTGCTTATCCTTCTGCTTCAGGTTCTGCTTCTGCTTCTTCGGATTCTTATGCATCTGCTTCGCCTGCTTCTGCTTATTCTGCTTCCCCTCCTTCTCTTTCTGCTTCTCCTTCTGTTTCTGCTTCTCCTCTGCTTCTTGTCTTTCTCCTCTTTCTTCTGCTTCTGCTTCTCCTGTTTCTGCATCTCCTGCGTCTCCTTCTGCTGATCTTTCTGCTTCTCCTGCTGCTTTTCCTTCTCCTGCTCCTTCTTCTGCTTCTCTTTCTGCTTCTCCTTCTGTTTCTCCTTCTCCTTCTCGTTCTTCTGCTTTTCCTTCTGCTTCTCCTTCTGCTTCTGCATCTTCTTCTTTTTGCTACTGCCTCTGCTTCTTCTTTTCCTTCTGCTTCTCCTTCTGCATTTGCTTCTCTTTCTGCTTCTGCTTCTCCTTCTGCTTCTCCAGATTCTGCTTCTTCTGCTTCTCCTGCTTCTCCTTCTGCTTCAGGTTCTGCTTCTGCTTCTTCGGCTTCTTCTGCTTATGCTCCTCCTGCTGCTGCTTCTTCTGCTTCTCCTGCTTCTCTTTCTGCTTTTCCTTCTGTTTCTGCTTCCCCTTCTGCTTCTTCTCCTTCTTCTGTTTCTTCTGCTTCTGCTTCTCCTGCTTCTGCTACTCCTGCTTCTCATTCTGCTTCTCTTTCTGCTTCTCCTTATCCTTCTTCTGCTTCTCCTTCTGCTTCTGCTTCAATTTCTTCTTCTGCTTCTCATTCTGCTCCTGCGTCTCCTGTTTCTTCTGTTTCTCCTGCTTCTGCTTCTCCTGCTTCTCCTACTTCTCGTGCTGCTTCTCCTTCGGCGTCTCTTTCTGCTTCTGCTTATCCTTTTGCTTCTCCTACTCCTAATCCTTTTCTTTCGCCTTCTCCGTCTTCTTCTTCTGCTTCTCCTGCTGCTTCTGCTTCTGCTTATTCTACTATATCTGTTTCTTCTTCTTCAGATTGTGCTTCTTCTGTTTCTCCTTCTGCTTCAAATTCTACTTCTGCTTCTTCGGCTTCTCCTGTTTCTTCTGCTTCTGCTTCTCCTGCGTCTTCTGCTTCTCCTGCTTCTCTTTCTGCTTCTGCTTATACTTCTGTTTCTCCTACTCCTAATCCTTCTCTTTCTCCTTCTCCTTCTGCTTCTTCTGCTTCTCCTGCTGCTTCTTCTTCTGCTTCTTCTGCTTTTTCTGTTTCTTCTTCTTCTGCTTCATGTTCTGCTACTTCTTCTTCTCCTTCCGCTTCTGTTTCTCCTTCTGCTTCTGCTCTTCTCCTTCTTCTGCTTCTGCTTCTCCTGATTCTTCTTCTTCTGCTTCTCCTACTTTTCCTTCTGCTTCTCCGTCCCATTCTCCTTCTCCTTCAATTTCTCCTTCTTGTGCTTCTCATCCTGCTTCTGCTTCTGCTTCTCCTGCTTCTGCTTCTTCTGTTTCTCCTTCTGCTTCTCTTTCTGCTTCTAATTCTGCTTCTGCTCCTCCTCCTCCTAATCCTTCTCTTTCTCCTCCTTCTTCTTCTGCTTCTCGTTCTGCTTCTGCTTCTTCTGCTTGTTCTGTTTCTTCTACTTCTGCTTTTCCAGCTTCTCCTGCTTCTTCTTCTCCTTCTGCTTCAGGTTTTCCTTCTGATTCTTCGGCTTCTTCTGTTTCTTCTGCTTCTGCTCCTCCTGCTACTGCTTCTTCTGCTTCTCTTCCTGCTTCTCCTTCTGCTTCTGCTTCTCCTTCTGCTCCTTCTCCTTCTTCTGTTTCTTCTTCTTCTGCTGCTTCTCCCGCTTCTGCTTCTTCTGCTTCTCCTGCTTGTCCTTCTGCTTCTGCTTCTCCTTCTCCTTCTTCTGCTTCTCTTTCTGCTTCTGATTCTGATTCTTCTGATTCTCCAACTTCTCCTTCTCCTTCTCCTTCTGTTTCTGCTTCTCTTTCTCCTTATGTGTCTCCTTCTGCTTCATCTTCTGCTGCTCCTTCTCCTTCTATTTGTCCCTCTGCTTCGGCTTCTGCATCTTATGCTTCTTTAATTCTTCTGCTTCTGCTTCTCCTGCTTCTGCTTCTTATGCTTCTACTGCTTCTTCTTCTGCTTCTGCTTCTTCTGATTCTTCTGCTTCTACTTCTCTTTCTGCTTCTGCTTCTCCTGCATGTTTTTCTGCTTCTTCTGCTGCTTCTCCTTCTGCTGCTTCTTCTACTTCTCTTTCTGCTTCTCTTTTTGTTTCGCCTTCTGCTTCTGCTTCTTCTGTTTCTCCTGCCTGAATTTCTGGTTATACTTCTTCTGCTGCTTCTCCTTCTGCTTCTGCTTCTCCTTCTGCTTCAGTTTCTGCTTCTTCTACTTCTTCTCTTTCGGCTTTTCCTGCTTCTGCATCTTGTGCTTCTCCTGCTTCTCTTTCTGCTTCTCATTCCGCTTCTGCTTGTCCTTCTGCTTCTCCTCCTTCTCCTTCCCCTACTTCTGCTTCTCCTTCTCCTTCAGCTTCTGCTTCTTCTCCTTCTGCATCTCCTTCTGCTTGTGCTTGTGCTTATGCTTCTTCTTCTGCCTCTGCTTCTCCTTCTCCTTCTTTTGCTTCTCCTTTTGCTTCTGCTTCTTCTGCTTTTCCTGCTTCTCCTTCTGCTTCTGCTTCTTCTGCTTCTCCTGTTTCTCCTTCTGCATTTTCTTCTGCTTCTGCTTCTTCTTCTCCTTCTTCTGCTTCTCCTTCTGATTCTCCTTCTGCTGCTTCTTCTTCTGCTTTACCTGCTTCTCTTTCTGCTTCTCCTTTTGCTTCTCCTTCTGTTTCTCCTTCTCCTCGTTCTTCTGCTTTTCCTTCTGCTTCTGCTACAACTGCTACTGCTTCTACTTCTTCTGATTCTTCTGCTTCCCCTTTTGCTTTTGATTCTCTTTCTGCTTCTGCTTCTCCTTCTGCTTCTCATTCTGCTTCTCCAGATTCTGCTTCTACTGCTTCTCCTGCTTCTCCTTCTGCTTCAGGTTCTACTTCTTCTTCTTCGGATTCTTATGCTTCTGCTTCTCCTGTTTCTGCTTCTCCTGCTTCTCCTTCTGCTGCTCTTTCTGCTTCTCCTGTTGCTTTTCCTTCTCCTGCTCCTTCTTCTGCTTCTCTTTCGGCTTCTCCTTCTGTTTCTCCTTCTCCTTCTCCTTCTCGTTCTTCTGCTTTTCCTTCTGCTTCTCCTTCTGCTTCTGCATCTTCTGCTGCTTCTGCTACTGCGTCTGCTTCTTCTGTTTCTTCTACTTCTCCTGATGCTTCTCCTTGTGCTTTTGCTTTTCTTTCTGCTTCTGCTTCTCCTTCTGCTTCTCCAGATTCTGCTTCTTCTACTTCTCCTGCTTCTCCTTCTGCTTCAGGTTCTGCTTCTGCTTCTTCGGCTTCTTCTGCTTCTGCTTCTCATGCTACTGCTTCTTCTGCTTCCCCTCCTTCTCTTTCTGCTTCTCCTTCTGTTTCTGTTTCTCCTTCTGCTTCTGCTTCTTGTCCTTCTCCTGTTTCTTCTGCTTATGCTTCTCCTGTTTCTGCATCTCCTGCTTCTCCTTCTGCTGCTCTTTCTGCTTCTCCTTCTCCTGCTTCTTCTTCTGCTTCTCTTTCTGCTTCTCCTTCTGTTTCTCCTTCTCCTTCTCCTTCTCGTTCTTCTGCTTTTGCTTCTGCTTCTCCTTCTGCTTCTGCATCTTCTGCTGCTTCTGCTACTGCGTCTTCTTCTTCTGTTTCTTCTACTCCTCCTTCTGCTTCTCCTTCTGCTTTTGCTTCTATTTCTGCTTCTGCTTCTCCAGATTCTGCTTCTTCTCCTTCTCCTGCTTCTCCTTCTGCTTCAAGTAATGCTTCTGCTTCTTCGGCTTCTTCTGCTTCTGCTTCTCCTGCTGCTGCTTCTTCTGCTTCTCCTTCTGCTTTTCCTTCTGTTTCTGCTTTTCCTTCTGCTTCTTCTCCTTCTTCTGTTTCTTCTGCTTCTGCTTCTCCTGCTGCTGCTTGTTCTGCTTCTCGTTCTGCTTCTCTTTCTGCTTCTCCCTCTCCTTCTCCTTCTTCTTCTGCTTCTCCTTCTGCTTCAATTTCTCCTTCTGCTTCTCATTCTGCTTCTGCGTCTTCTGTTTTTTTCTGCTGCTCCTGCTTCTGCTTCTTCTGCTTCTCCTGCTTCTCATGCTGCTTCTCCTGCTTCTCTTTGTGCTTCTGCTTATCCTTCTGCTTCTCCTACTCCTAATCCTTCTCTTTTGCCTTCTCCTTCTTCTTCTTCTGCTTCTCCTGCTGCTTCTGCTTCTGTTTATTCTACTATTTCTGTTTCTTCTGCTTCTGCTTCAGATTGTGCTTCTTCTGTTTCTCCTTCTGCTTCAGATTCTGCTTCTGCTTCTTCGGCTTCTTCGGTTTCTTCTTCTGCTGCTTCTCCTGCTTCTTCTACTTCTGCTTCTCTTTCTGCTTCTCCTTCTTCTTCTGCTTCTCCTTCTGCTTCTGCTTCTGCTCTTCTCCTTCTTCTGTTTATTTTGCTTCTGTTTCTTCTGCTTCTTGTTCTTCTGTTTCTTCTGATTCTACTTCTGCTTCTCCTTCTCTTTCTGCTTCTACTTCTACTTCTTCTGATTCTCCTGCTTCTCCTTCTTGTTCTCCTTCTGTTTCTGCTTCTCTTTCTGCTTCTTATTCTCCTTCTGCTGCTCCTTCTCCTTCTGCTTCTCCCTCTGATTCTGCTTCTTATGCTTATTCTTTTTGTCTGCTTCTCCTGCTTCTGCTTCTTCTGCTTCCCCTCCTTCTCTTTCTGCTTCTCCTTCTGTTTCTGCTTCTCTTTCTGATTCTCCTTCTGCTTCTGCTACTTCTCCGTCTTCTGTTTCTTCGTCTTCTGCTTCTCCTGCTTCTCGTTCTGCTTCTCTTCGTCTGCTTCTCTTTCTGCTTCTGCTTCTGCTTCTTCTGCTTCTTCTTCTACTCCTTCTGTTTCTGCTTCTTCTGCTTCTCCTGCTTCTCGTTCTGCATCTCCTTCTGCTTGTGCTTGTCCTTATGCTTCTTCTTCTACTTCTGCTTCTCCTTCTCCGTCTGCTACTGCTTCTTCTGCTTTTCCTGCCTCTCCTTCTGATTCTCCTTCTGCTTCTCCTTCTGTTTCTCCTTCTCCTTCTTGTTCTTCTTCTTTTCCTTCTGCTTCTCCTTCTGCTTCTGCATCTTCTGCTACTGCTTCTGCTTCTTCTGTTTCTTCTGCTTCTCCTTCTGCTTTTGCTTCTCTTTCTGCTTCTGCTTCTCTTTCTGGTTGTCCTTCTTCTCCAGATTCTGCTTCTTCTGCTTCTCCTTCTGCTTCAGGTTCTTCTTCTGCTTCTTCGGCTTCTTCTGCTTCTATTTCTGCATCTCCTTCTGTTTCTGCTTCTCCTTCTGCTTCTCCTTCTTCTCCTTCTTCTATTTCTTCTCCTTCTGCTTCTCCCGCTTCTGCTTCTCCTTCTTCTCCTTCTGTTTCTCTTTATGATTATCCTTCTGCTTCTCCTTCTACTCCTACTGCTGCTTCTCCTTCTGCTTCTGTTTCTCCTTCTGCAACTTCTTCTGTTTCAATTTCTCCTTCTTCTGCTTTTCATTCTGCTTCTGCTTCTTCTGCTTCTGCTTCTCCTGCTTCTCCTTCTGGTTCAGGTTCTGCTTCTGCTTTTTCTGCTTCTTCTCCTTCTCCTTCTCCTGCTTCTGCTTCTTCTGCTTCTCCTGCTACTGTTTCTCCTTCTACTTCTGCTTCTGTTTCTACTTGTGCTTCTGCTTCTGCTCTTCTTCTTCTTCTCTTTCTTCTGCTTCTGCTTTTCCTGCTTCTTCTGCTTCTACTGCTTCTCTTTCTGCTTCTCATTGTGCTTCTGTTTCTCCTTCTGCTTCTCCTATTGCTTCTGCTGCTCTTCCTTCTCCTTCTCCTACTTCTGCTTCTCCTTCTGCTTCTGCTTCTCCTTCTGCTTCTCCTTATATTTCTCTTTCTCCTTGTCCTTCTCGTTCTTCTGCTTCTACTTCTGCTTTTGCTTCTGCTACTTATGCTTCTTCTGTTTGCTTTGCTTCTGCTTCAGTTGCTTCTACTTCTTAGCTTCTCCTGTTTCTCCTTCTGCTTCTGTTTCTGCTTCTTCTGCTTCTTCTCTTTCGGGTTCTCCTGCTTCTGCTTCTTGTGCTTCTCCTGCTTCTCTTTCTGCTACTCATTCTGCTTCTGCTTCTCCTTCTGCTTCTGCTTCTCCTCCTTCTTCTTCTCCTTCTCCTACTTCTGCTTCTCCTTCAGCTTCTGCTTCTTCTGCTTCTCCTGCTTCTCCTTCTGCATCTCCTTCTGCTTGTGCTTGTTCTTATGCTTCTTCTTCTGCTTCTGCTTCTCCTGCTTCTTTTGGTTCACCTTTTGCTTCTGCTTCTTCTGCTTCTCCTGCTTCTCCTTCGGCTTCTCCCTCTGCCTCTCCTTCTGCTTCTCCTTCTGTTTCTCCTTCTCCTTCTAGTTCTCCTGCTTTTCCTTCTGCTTCTCCTTCTGCTTCTACATCTTCTCCTTCTCCCTCTGCTTCTGCTTCTCATGCTTCTTCTTTTTCTTCTGCTTCTGCTTCTCCTGATTCTGCTTCTTCTGCTTCTCCTGCTTCTCTTTCTGCTTCTCCTGCTGCTTGTCCTTCTGCTCCTCCTTCTCCTTCTTCTGCTCCTCCTTCTCCTTCTTCTACTTCTAGTTCTGCTTCTACTTCTGCTTCTTCTTGTCCTTCTGCTTCTCCTTCTCCTTCTCCTTTTGCTTCTTCTTCTTCTTCTTCTTCTTCTTCTTCTTCTTCTTCTTCTTCTTCTTCTTCTTCTTCTTCTTCTTCTTCTTGTTCTTCTTCTTGTTCTTCTTCTTCTTCTGTATCTTCTTTTTCTGCTTCTCCTGCTTCTGCATTTGTGCTTCTCCTACTTCTCTTCCTTCTTCTCATTCTTCTGCTTCTCCTTCTGCTTCTCCTATTGCTTCTGCTGCCCTTCCTTCTCCTTCTCCTACTTCTGCTTCTTCTTCTTCTTCTGCTTCTTCTGCTTCTCCTGCTTCTCCTTCTGCATCTTCTTCTGCTTCTGCTTCTCCTTCTGCTGCTTCTTCTGCTTCTGCTTCTCCTTCTCCTTCTTCTGCTTCTCCTTCTGATTCTCCTTCTGCTTCTCCTTCTCCTTCTCGTTTTTCTGCTTTTCCTACTGCTTTTCCTTCTGCTTCTGCTACAAGGACTACTGCTTCTGCTTCTTTTGTTTCTTCTGCTTCTACTTCTGCTTTTGATTCTCTTTCTGCTTCTGCTTCTCCTTCTGCTTCTCATTCTGCTTCTCCAGATTCTGCTTCTTCTACTTCTCCTGCTTCAGGTTCTGCTTCTGCTTCTTCGGATCCTTATGCTTCTGCTTCTTCTGCTTCCCCTCCTTCTCTTTCTGCTTCTCCTTCTGTTTCTGCTTCTCCTTCTGCTTCTGCTACTTCTCCTTCTTCTGTTTCTTCTTCTTCTGCTTCTCCTGCTTCTCGTTCTGCTTCTCTTCGTCTGCTTCTCTTTCTGCTTCTGCTTCTCCTTCTGCTTCTCCAGATTCTGCTTCTTCTCCTTCTCCTGCTTCTCCTTCTGCTTCAGGTTCTGCTTCTTCATCTTCGGCTTCTTCTGCTTCTGCTTCTCCGGCTGCTGCTTCTTCTGCTTCTCCTGCTTCTCCTTCTGCTTTTCCTTCTGTTTCTGCTTCTCCTTCTACTTCTGCTTCTTGTCCTTCTCCTGTTTCTTCTGCTTATGCTTCTCCTGTTTCTGCTTCTCCTGCTTCTCCTTCTGCTGCTCTTTCTGCTTCTCCTGCTGCTTTTCCTTCTCCTGCTCCTTGTTCTGCTTCTCTTTCTGCTTCTCCTTCTGTTTCTCTTTCTCCTTCTCGTTCTTCTGCTTTTCCTTCTGCTTCTCCTTCTGCTTCTGCATCTTCTGCTGTTTCTGCTACTGCGTCTGCTTCTTCTGTTTCTTCTACTTCTCCTTCTGCTTCTCCTTCTGCTTTTGCTTCTCTTTCTGCTTCTGCTTCTCATTCTGCTTGTGATTCTCCTTCTACTTCTGCTTCTCCTTCTGTATCTCCTTCTGCTTCTGCTTCTCCTTGTTCTGCTTCTCCTTGTCTGCTTCCCCTTCTGCTTCTTCTGCTTCTCCTTCTTCTGATTTTCCTGCTTCTCCTTCTCCTTCTGCTTCTCATTCTGGTTCTCCTTCTTCTGATTCTTCTTCTTCTTTTTCTTTTCTTCTTCTTCTTCTTCTTCTTCTTCTATCTTCTTCTTCTTCTTCTTCTTCTTCTTCTTCT
>NW_012287711.1:0-3321 GCF_000151885.1 Dipodomys ordii
TCAACTTCTGCTTTTCGAGCTTCTCCTGCTTCGGCTTCTCCTTCTGCTTCAGGTTTTCCTTCTGCTTCTTCGGCTTCTTCGTTTCTTCGCTTCGCTCCTCCGCTACGCTTCTTCGCTTTTCTTTCGCTTCTCCTTCGCTTCTCCTTCTGCCTCTTCTCCTTCTTCGTTTCTTCTTCTTCTGCTGCTTCTCCCGCTTCTGCTTCTTCTGCTTGTCCTTCTGCTTCTGCTTCTCCTTTTCCTTCTTCTGCTTCTCTTTCTGCTTCTGCTTCTTCTGATTCTCCAACTTCTCCTTCTCCTTCTCTTTCTGTTTCTGCTTCTCTTTCTGCATCTGCATCTCCTTCTGCTTCAACTTTTGCTGCTCCTTCTCCTTCTTCTTTTTCTCCCTCTGCTTCGGCTTCTGCTTCTTATGCTTCTTTTTTTCTTCTGCTTCTGCTTCTCCTGCTTCTGCTTCTTATGCTTCTACTGCTTCTTCTTCTGCTTCTGCTTCTTCTGCTTCTACTTCTCTTTCTGCTTCTGCTTCTCCTGCTTGTTTTTCTGCTTCTTCTGCTGCTTCTCCTTCTGCTGCTTCTTCTACTTCTCCTTCTGCTTCTCTTTTTGCTTCTCCTTCTGCTTCTGCTTCTTCTGTTTCTCCTGCCTGAATTTCTGGTTCTACTTCTTCTGCTGCTTCTCCTTCAGCTTCTGCTCGTTCTTCTGCTTCTGTTTCTGCTTCTTCTGCTTCTTCTCTTTCGGCTTCTCCTGCTTCTGCATCATGTGCTTCTCCTGCTTCTCTTTCTGCTTCTCATTCCGCTTCTGCTTGTCCTTCTGCTTCTACTTCTCCTCCTTCTCCTTCTTCTACTTCTGCTTCTCCTTCAGCTTCGACTTCTTCTGCTTCTCCTGCTTCTCCTTCTGCATCTCCTTCTGCTTGTGCTTGTGCTTATGCTTCGTCTTCTGCCTCTGCTTCTCCTTCTCCTTCTTTTGCTTCTCCTTTTGCTTCTGCTTCTTCTGCTTTTCCTGCTTCTCCTTCTGCTTCTGCTTCTTCTGCTTCTCCTGTTTCTCCTTCTGCATTTTCTTCTGCTTCTGCTTCTCCTTCTCCTTCTTATGCTTCTCCTTCTGATTCTCCTTCTGCTGCTTCTTCTTCTGCTTTACCTGCTTCTCTTTCTGCTTCTTCTGTTTCTTCTACTTCTCCTTCTGTTTCTCCTTCTCCTCGTTCTTCTGCTTTTCCTTCTGCTTCTGCTACAACTGCTACTGCTTCTACTTCTTCTGATTCTTCTACTTCTCCTGCTTCTCCTTCTGCTTCAGGTTCTGCTTCTGCTTCTTCGGCTTCTTCTGCTTCTGCTTCTCATGCTACTGCTTCTTCTGCTTCCCCTCCTTCTCTTTCTGCTTCTCCTTCTGTTTCTGTTTCTCCTTCTGCTTCTGCTTCTTGTCCTCCTGTTTCTTCTGCTTATGCTTCTCCTGTTTCTGCTTCTACTGCTTCTCCTTCTGCTGCTCTTTCTGCTTCTCCTTCTCCTGCTCCTTCTTCTGCTTCTCTTTCTGCTTCTCCTTCTGTTTCTCCTTCTCCTTCTCCTTCTCGTTCTTCTGCTTTTCCTTCTGCTTCTCCTTCTGCTTCTGCATCTTCTGCTGCTTCTGCTACTGCGTCTTCTTCTTCTGTTTCTTCTACTCCTCCTTCTGCTTCTCCTTCTGCTTTTGCTTCTCTTTCTGCTTCTGCTTCTCCAGATTCTGCTTCTTCTCCTTCTCCTGCTTCTCCTTCTGCTAAAGGTTCTGCTTCTGCTTCTTCGGCTTTTTCTGCTTCTGCTTCTCCTGCTGCTGCTTCTTCTGCTTCTCCTGCTTCTCCTTCTGCTTTTCCTTCTGTTTCTGCTTTTCCTTCTGCTTCTTCTCCTTCTTCTGTTTCTTCTGCTTCTCCTGCTGCTGCTTGTCCTGCTTCTCCTTCTGCTTCTCTTTCTGCTTCTCCCTCTCCTGCTCCTTCTTCTTCTGCTTCTCCTTCTGCTTCAATTTCTCCTTCTGCTTCTCATTCTGCTTCTGCGTCTTCTGTTTTTTTCTGCTTTTCCTGCTTCTGCTTCTTCTGCTTCTCCTGCTTCTCATGCTGCTTCTCCTGCTTCTCTTTGTGCTTCTGCTTATCCTTCTGCTTCTCCTACTCCTAATCCTTCTCTTTTGCCTTCTCCTTCTTCTTCTTCTACTTCTCCTGCTGCTTCTGCTTCTGTTTATTCTACTATTTCTGTTTCTTCTGCTTCTGCTTCAGATTGTGCTTCTTCTGTTTCTCCTGCTTCAGATTCTGCTTCTGCTTCTTCGGCTTCTTCGGTTTCTTCTTCTGCTGCTTCTCCTGCTTCTTCTACTTCTCCTGCTTCTCTTTCTGCTTCTCCTTCTTCTTCTGCTTCTCCTTCTGCTTCTGCTTCTGCTCTTCTCCTTCTCTTTATTTTGCTTCTGTTTCTTCTGATTCTTGTTCTTCTGTTTCTTCTGATTCTACTTCTGCTTCTCCTTCTTCTCCTTCTCTTCCTGCTTCTACTTCTACTTCTTCTGATTCTCCTGCTTCTCCTTCTTGTTCTCCTTCTGTTTCTGCTTCTCTTTCTGCATCTGCTTCTCCTTCTGCTGCTCCTTCTCCTTCTCCTTCTTCTGTTTCTCCCACTGCTTCTGCTTCTGCTTCTTTTGCTTATTCTTTTTCTTCTGCTTCTGCTTCTCCTGCTTCTGCTTCTTCTGCTTCTACTGCTTCTCCTTATGCTTCTCATTATGCTTCATCTTCTTCTTCTTCTTCTCCTTCTTCTTCTTCTTCTTCTTCTTCTTCTTCTTCTTCTTCTTCTTCTTCTTCTTCTTCTTCTTCTTCTTCTTCTTCTTCTTCTTCTTCTTCTTCTTCTTCTTCTCTTTCTTCTGCTTCTGCTTTCCTGCTTCTTCTGCTTCTACTGCTTCTCTTTCTGCTTCTCATTCTGCTTCTGCTTCTCCTTCTGCTTCTCCTATTGCTTCTGCTGCACTTCCTACTCCTTCTCCTTCTCCTACTTCTGCTTCTCCTTCTGCATCTTCTTCTGCTTCTGCTTCTCCTTCTGCATTTTCTTCTGCTTCTGCTTCTCCTTCGCTTCTCCTTCTGCTTCTTCTGCTTCTCCTTCTGATTCTCCTTCTGCTTCTGCTTCTGTTTTTCCTTCTCCTTCTCGTTCTTCTGTTTTTCCTTCTGCTTCTCCTTCTGCTTCTGCTGCAACTGCTACTGCTTCTGCTTCTTCTGTTTCTTCTGCTTCTCCTGCTTCTCCTACTTGTCTTGCTGCTCCTTCTTCTTCTTCTTCTCTTTCTGCTTCACCTTCTGTTTCTCCTTCTTCTCCTTCTAGTTCTTCTGCTTTTCCTTCCGCTTCTCCTTCTGCTTCT
>NW_012287712.1:0-2826 GCF_000151885.1 Dipodomys ordii
TCCCTTTCTAGAGATTCTCCATTCTGATTCTGCCTTCTCCTGGTTTCTGCTACTTCTAGTTCTCCATCTGAATTCTCCTTTCAGACTTCTAATTATGCATCTGATCCTCATACTCCCTACTCCGTCATCATTTCCATTCATCTTCTGCTTCTCGTTCTGCTTCTGACTACTGCTTCTTCTGCTTGTTCTATTTCTTCAGCTTCTGCTTTACCAGCTTCTGCTGCTTCTACTTCCCACATATACTTCAAGATTCTCCTTCTGCTTCTTGAGCTTCTTCTGTTTCATCTGCTTCTGCTTCTCCTGCTACTGCTTCTTCTGCTTCTCTTTCTGCTTCTCCTTCTGCTTCTGCTTCTCTTTCTGCTCCTTCTCCTTCTTCTGTTTCTTCTTCTTCTGCTGCTTCTCCGGCTTCTGCTTCTTCTGCTTCTCCTGCTGTCCTTCTGCTTCTGCTTATCCTTCTCCTTCTGCTTCTCTTTCTGCTTCTGCTTCTGCTTCTTCTGATTCTCCAACTACTCCTTCTCCTTCTCCTTCTGTTTCTGCTTCTCTTTCTGCATCTGCATCTCCTTCTGCTTCACCTTCTGCTGCTCCTTCTCCTTCTTCTTTTTCTCCCTCTGCTTCGGCTTCTGCATCTTATGCTTCTTTATTTCTTCTGCTTCTGCATCTCCTGCTTCTGCTTCTTATGCTTCTACTGCTTCTTCTTCTGCTTCTGCTTCTTCTGATTCTTCTGCTTCTACATCTCTTTCTTCTTCTGCTTCTCCTGCTTGTTTTTCTGCTTCTTCTACTGCTTCTCCTTCTGCGGCTTCTTCTACTTCTCTTTCTGCTTCTCTTTTTGCTTCTCTTTCTGCTTCTGATACTGTTCTTCTGTTTCTCCTGCCTGAATTTCTGGTTCTACTTCTTCTGCTGCTTCTCCTTCTGCTTCTCCTTCTGCTTCAGTTTCTGCTTCTTCTACTTCTTCTCTTTCGGCTTCTCCTGCTTCTGCATCTTGTGCTTCTCCTGCTTCTCTTTCTGCTTCTCATTCCGCTTCTGCTTGTCCTTCTGCTTCTCCTCCTTCTCCTTCTCCTACTTCTGCTTCTCCTTCAGCTTCGGCTTCTTCTGCTTCTCCTGCTTCTCCTTCTGCATCTCCTTCTGCTTGTGCTTGTCCTTATGCTTCAATTTCTCCTTCTGCTTCTCATTCTGCTTCTGCGTCTTCTGTTTTTTTCTGCTTCTCCTGCTTCTGCTTCTTCTGCTTCTCCTGCTTCTCATGCTGCTTCTCCTGCTTCTCTTTGTGCTTCTGCTTATCCTTCTGCTTCTCCTACTCCTAATCCTTCTCTTTTGCCTTCTCCTTCTTCTTCTTCTACTTCTCCTGCTGCTTCTGCTTCTGTTTATTCTACTATTTCTGTTTCTTCTGCATCTGCTTCAGATTGTGCTTCTTCTGTTTCTCCTTCTGCTTCACATTCGCCTTCTGCTTCTTCGGCTTCTTCTGTTTCTTCTGCTTCTGCTTCTCCTGCTTCTTCTGGTTCTCCTGCTTCTCCTTCTTCTTTTGCTTCTCTTTCTGCTTCTGCTTCTGCACTTCTCCTTCTTCTGTTTCTTTTGTCTTCTGTTTCTTCTTCTTCTGTTTCTTCTGATTCTACTTCTGGTTCTCCTTCTTCTCCTTCTCTTTCTGCTTCTACTTTTACTTCTTCTGATTCTCCTGCTTCTCCTACTTGTTCTCCTTCTGTTTCTGCTTCTCTTTCTGCTTCTGCTTCTCCTTCTGCTGCTCCTTCTCCTTCTTCTGCTTCTGCCTCTGATTCTGCTTCTTATGCTTATTCTTTTTCTTCTGCTTCTGCTTCTTCTGCTTCTACTGCTTCTCCTTATGCTTCTCCTTCTCCTTCTCCTTCTCCTTCTTCTTCTTCTTCTTCTTCTTCTTCTTCTTCTTCTTCTTCTTCTTCTTCTTCTTCTTCTTCTTCTTCTTCTTCTTCTTCTTCTTCTTCTTCTTCTTCTTCTTCTCTTTCTTTTGCTTCTGCTTTTCCTGCTTCTTCTGCTTCTACTGCTTCTCTTTCTGCTTCTCATTCTGCTTCTGCTTCTCCTTCGGCTTCTCCTATTGCTTCTGATGCTCTTCCTTCTCCTTCTCCTACTTCTGCTTCTCCTTCTGCTTCTGCTTCTCCTTCTGCTTCTCCTTATATTTCTCTTTCTCCTTCTCGTTCTTCTGCTTCTACTTCTGCTTTTGCTTCTGCTACTTATGCTTCTTCTGTTTCTTTTGCTTCTGCTTCAGTTGCTTCTGCTTCTTAGCTTCTCCTGCTTCTCCTGCTTCTGTTTCTGCTTCTTCTTATTCTTCTCTTTCGGGTTCTCCTGCATCTGCTTCTTGTGCTTCTCCTGCTTCTCTTTCTGCTACTCATTCTGCTTCTGCTTCTCCTTCTGCTTCTGCTTCTCCTCCTTCTCCTTCTCCTTCTCCAACTTCTGCTTCTCCTTCAGCTTCTGCTTCTTCAGCTTCTCCTGCTTCTCCTTCTGCATCTTCTTCTGCTTATGCTTGTTCTTATGCTTCTTCTTCTGCTTCTGCTTCTCCTGCTTCTTTTGGTTCACCTTTTGCTTCTCCTGCTTCTCCTTCTGCATCCCCTTCTGCTTGTGCTTGTTCTTATGCTTCTTCTTCTGCTTCTGCTTCTCCTGCTTCTTTTGGTTCACCTTTTTCTTCTGCTTCTTGTGCTTTTCCTGCTTCTCCTTCGGCTTCTCCCTCTGCCTCTCCTTCTGCTTCTTCTTCTGTTTCTCCTTCTCCTTCTCGTTCTTCTGCTTTTCCTTCTGCTTCTCCTTCCGCTTCTACATCTTCTCCTTCTCCCTCTGCTTCTGCTTCTCATGCTTCTTCTTTTTCTTCTGCTC
>NW_012287713.1:0-14855 GCF_000151885.1 Dipodomys ordii
CCTTCTCCTTCTCCTACTTCTGCTTATCCTTCTGCTTTTGCTTCTTCTGCTTCTCCTGCTTCTCCTTCTGCATCTTCTTCTGCTTCTGCTTCTCCTTCTGCATTTTCTTCTGCTTCTGCTTCTCCTTCGCTTCTCCTTCTGCTTCTTCTGCTTCTCCTTCTGATTGTCCTTCTGCTTCTGCTTCTGTTTTTCCTTCTCCTTCTCGTTCTTCTGTTTTCCTTCTCCTTCTCCTTCTGCTTCTGCTGCAACTGCTACTGCTTCTGCTTCTTCTGTTTCTTCTGCTTCTCCTGCTTCTCCTACTTGTCTTGCTGCTCCTTCTTCTTCTTCTCTTTCTGCTTCTCCTTCTGTTTCTCCTTCTTCTCCTTCTGGTTCTTCTGCTTTTCCTTCCGCTTCTCCTTCTGCTTCTGCATCTTCTGCTTCTTCTGCTACTGCCTCGGCTACTTCCGCTTCTCCTTCTGCTTCTCCTTCTGCTTTTGCTTTTCTTTCTGTTTCTGCTTCTCCTTCTGCTTCTCCAGATTCTGCTTCTTCTGCTTCTCCTGCTTCTCCTTCTGCTTCAGGTTCTGCTTCTGCTTCTTCGACTTCTTCTGCTTCTGCTTCTCCTGCTGCTACTTCTTCTGCTTCTCCTGCTTCTCTTTCTGCTTTTCCTTCTGTTGCTGCTTCTCCTCTGCTTCTGCTTCTTCTCCTTCTTCTGTTTCTTCTGCTTCTGCTTCTCCTGCTTCTGCTTCTCCTGCTTCTCGTTCTGCTTCTCTTTCTGCTTCTCCTTCTCCTTCTCCTTCTTCTGCTTCTCCTTCTGCTTCTACTTCTCCTTCTTCTTCTGATTCTGCTTCTGCTTCTTTGGCTTCTCCTGTTTCTTCTGCTTCTGCTTCTCCTGCTTCTTCTGCTTCTCCTGCTTCTCTTTCTGCTTCTCCTTCGCTTCTGCTTCTCCTTCTGCTTCTGCTCTTCTCCTTCTTCTGTTTCTTTTGCTTCTGTTTCTTCTGCTTCTTCTTCTCCTGTTTCTTCTAATTCTACTTCTGCTTCTCCTTCTTCTCCTCTTTCTGCTTCTACTTCTGCTTCTTATGATTCTCCTGCTTCTCCTTCTTGTTCTCCTTCTGTTTCTGCTTCTCTTTCTGCTTCTGATTCTCCTTCTGCTGCTCCTTCTCCTTCTCCTTCTTCTGCTTCTCCCACTGCTTCTGCTTCTTTTGCTTATTCTTTTTCTTCTGCTTCTGCTTCTCCTGCTTCTGCTTCTACTGCTTCTCCTTATGCTTCTCCTTATGCTGCTGCTTCTTCTTCTTCTTCCTCTTCTTCTCCTTCTTTTTCGTCTTCTTCTTCCTTTCTTTCTTCTGCTTCTGCTTTTCCTGCTTCTTCTGCTTCTACTGTTTCTCTTTCTGCTTCTCATTCTGCTTCTGCTTCTCCTTCTGCTTCTCCTATTGCTTCTGCTGCACTTCCTTCTCCTTCTCTTTCTCCTACTTCTGCTTCTCCTTCTGCTTCTGCTTCTTCTGCTTCTCCTGCTTCTCGTTCTGCATCTTTTTCTGCTTCTGCTTCTCCTTCTGCTGCTTCTTCTGCTACTCCTTCTTCTGATTCTCCTTCTGATTCTCCTTCTACTTCTCTTTCTGCTGTTCCTTCTCCTTCTTCTGCTTCTCCCTCTGATTCTTCTTCTTATGCTTATTCTTTTTCTACTGCTTCTGCTTCTCCTGCTTCTGCTTCTTCTGCTTCTACTTCTTCTCCTTATGCTTCTCCTTCTCCTTCTTCTTCTTCTTCTTCTTCTTCTTCTTCTTCTTCTTCTTCTTCTTCTTCTTCTTCTTCTTCTTCTTCTTCTTCTTCTTCTTCTTCTTCTTCTTCTTCTTCTCTTTCTTCTGCTTCTTCTTTTCCTGCTTCTTCTGCTTCTACTGCTTCTCTTTCTGCTCCTCATTCTGCTTCTGCTTCTCCTTCTGCTAATCCTATTGCTTCTGCGGCTCTTCCTTCTCCTTCTCCTACTTCTACTTCTCCTTCTGCTTCTGCTTCTTCTGCTTCTCCTGCTTCTCCTTCTTCTTCAGTTTCTGCTTCTGCTTTTCCTTCTGCATCTTCTTTTGCTTCTCCTTCTGCTTCTTCTGCTTCTCCTTCTGCTTCTGCTTCTGTTTTTCCTTCTCCTTCTCGTTCTTCTGCTTTTCCTTCTGCTTCTCCTTCTGCTTCTGCTGCAACTGCTACTGATTCTGCTTCTTCTGTTTCTTCTGCTTCTCCTTCTGCTTTTGATTCTCTTTCCACTTCTGCTTCTCCTTCACCTTCTCATTCTGCTTCTCCAGATTCTGCTTCTTCTGCTTCTCCTGCTTCTCCTTCTGCTTCAGGTTCTGCTTCTGCTTCTTCGGATTCTTATGCTTCTGCTTCTCCTGCTTCTGCTTCTTCTGCTTCCCCTCCTTCTCTTTCTGCTTCTCCTTCTGTTTCTGCTTTTCCTTCTGCTCCTGCTTCTTGTCCTTCTCGTGTTTCTTCTGCTTCTGCTTGTCCTGTTTCTGCATCTCCTGCTTCTCCTTCTGCTGCTCTTTCTGCTTCTCCTGCTGCTTATCCTTCTCCTGCTCCTTCTTCTGCTTCTCTTTCTGCTTCTCCTTCTGTTTCTCCTTCTCCTTCTAGTTCTACTGCTTTTCCTTCTGCTTCTCCTTCTGCTTCTGAATCTTCTGCTTCTTCTGCTACTGCCTCGGCTTCTTCTGCTTCTCCTTCTGCTTCTCCTTCTGCTTTTGCTTCTCTTTCTGCTTCTGCGTCTCCTTCTGCTTCCCCAGATTCTGCTTCTTCTGCTTCTCCTGCTTCTCCTTCTGCTTCATGTCCTGCTTCTGCTTCTTTGGCTTCTTCTGCTTCTGCTTCTCCTGCTGCTGCTTCTTCTGCTTCTCCTGCTTCTCTTTCTGCTTTTCCTTCTGTTTCTGCATCTCCTTCTGCTTCTGCTTCTTCTCCTTCTTCTGTTTCTTCTGCTTCTGCTTCTCCTGCTTCTGCTTCTCCTGCTTCTCGTTCTGCTTCTCTTTCTGCTTCTCCTTCTCCTTCTCCTTCTTCTGCTTCTCCTTCTGCTTCTGCTTCTCCTTTTGCTTCTGCTTCTGCTTCAATTTCTCCTTCTGCTTCTCATTCTGCTTCTGCGTCTTCTGTTTCTTCTGATTCTCCTGCTTCTGCTTCTCCTGCTTCTCCTACTTGTCTTGCTGCTTCTCCTTCTGCGTCTCTTTCTGCTTCTGCTTATCCTTTTGCTTCTCCTACTCCTAATCCTTCTCTTTCGCCTTCTCCTTCTTCTTCTTCTGCTTCTCCTGCTGCTTCTGCTTCTGCTTATTCTACTATTTCTGTTTCTTCTGCTTCAGATTGTGCTTCTTCTGTTCCTACTTCTGCTTCAGATTCTGCTTCTGCTTCTTCGGCTTCTCCTGTTTCTTCTGCTTCTGCTTCTCCTGCGTCTTCTGCTTCTCCTGCTTCTCTTTCTGCTTCTGCTTATCCTTCTGTTTCTCCTACTCCTAATCCTTCTCTTTCTCCTTCTCCTTCTGCTTCTTCTGCTTCTCCTGCTGCTTCTTCTTCTTCTTCTTCTGCTTTTTCTGTTTCTTCTTCTCCTGCTTCAGCTTCTGCTTCTTCTTCTTCTCCTTCCGCTTCTGTTTCTCCTCTGCTTCTGCTCTTCTCCTTCTTCTGCTTCTGTTTCTCCTGATTCTTCTTCTTCTGCTTCTCCTACTTTTCCTTCTGCTTCTCGGTCCCATTCTCCTTCTCCTTCAATTTCTCCTTCTTGTGCTTCTCATTCTGCTTCTGCTTCTCCTGCTTCTGCTTCTTGTGTTTCTCATTCTGCTTCTCTTTCTGCTTCTTATTCTGCTTCTGCTCCTCCTACTCCTAATCCTTCTCTTTCTCCTTCTTCTTCTTCTGCTTCTTCTGCTTGTTCTGTTTCTTGTACTTCTGCTTTTCCAGCTTCTCCTGCTTCTGCTTCTCCTTCTGCTTCAGGTTTTCCTTATGCTTCTTCGGCTTCTTCTGTTTCTTCTGCTTCTGCTCCTCCTGCTACTGCTTCTTCTGCTTCTTCTGCTTCTCCTTCTGCATCTCCTTCTGCTTGTCCTTGGCCTTATGCTTCTTCTTCTGCCTCTGCTTCTCCTTCTCCTTCTTTTGCTTCTCCTTTTGCTTCTGCTTCTTCTGCTTTTCCTGCTTCTCCTTCTGCTTCTGCTTCTTCTGCTTCTCGTTCTGCTTCTCTTTCTGCTTCTCTTTCTGCTTCTCCTTCTCCTTCTTCTGCTTCTCCTTCTGATTCTCCTTCTGCTGCTTCTTCTTCTGCTTTACCTGCTTCTCTTTCTGCTTCTCCTTTTGCTTCTCCTTCTGTTTCCCCTCCTCCTTCTCGTTCTTCTGCTATTCCTTCTGCTTCTCTTTCTGCTTCTGCATCTTCAGCTTCTTCTGCTACTTCTTCTGCTTCTTCTGTTTCTTCTGTTTCTCCTTCTGCTTCTCCTTCTGCTTTTGCTTCTCTTTCTGCTTCTGCTTCTCCTTCTGGTTCTCCTTCTTCTTCTCCATATTCTGCTTCTTCTGCTTCTCCTGCTTCTCCTTGTGCTTCAGGTTCTCCTTCTTCTTCTTCGGCTTCTTCTGCTTCTATTTCTGCTTCTCCTTCTGTTTCTACTTCTCTTTCTGCTTCTAATCCTTCTTCTGCTTCTGCTTCTCCTGCTTCTGCTTCTCCTGCTTCTCCTTCTGTTTCTCTTTATGCTTATCCTTCTGCTTCTCCTTTTCCTTCTCCTACTTCTGCTTCTCCTTCTGCTTCTGCTTCTTATTCTGCATCTTCTTCTGTTTCAATTTCTCCTTCTTCTGCTTTTCATTCTGCTTCTGCTTCTCCTGCTTATGCTTCTTCTGCTTCTCCTTCTCATACTCCTTCTCTTTCTGCTTCTGCTTATCCTTCTGTTTCTCCTACTCCTAATACTTCTCGTTCTCCTTCTCCTTCTTCTCCTTCTGCTTCTCCTGCTGCTTCTTCTTCTGCTTCTTCTGCTTTTTCTGTTTCTTCTTCTTCTGCTTCAGCTTCTTCTGCTTCTGCTCTTCTCCTTCTTCTGTTTCTTCTGCTTCTGCTTCTCCTGTTTCTTCTTCTTCTCCTTCTCTTACTTCTCTTTCTGCTTCTCCGTCTCATTCTCCTTCTCCTTCAATTTCTCCTTCTTGTGCTTCTCATTCTGCTTCTGCTTCTCCTGTTTCTGCTTCTTCTGTTTCTCCTTCTGCTTCTATTTCTGCTTCTAATTATGCTTCTGCTCCTCCTACTCCTACTCTTTCTCTTTCTCCTTCTTCCTCTTCTGCTTCTCGTTCTGCTTCTGCTACTGCTTCTTCTGCTTGTTCTATTTCTTCTGCTTCTGCTTTTCCAGCTTCTGCTGCTTCTGCTTCCCCTTCTGCTTCAGGTTCTCCTTCTGCTTCTTGGGCTTCTTCTGTTTCTTCTGCTTCTGCTTCTCCTGCTACTGCTTCTTCTGCTTCTCTTTCTGCTTCTCCTTCTGCTTCTGCTTCTCCTTCCGCTCCTTCTCCTTCTTCTGTTTCTTCTTCTTCTGCTGCTTCTCCCGCTTCTGCTTCTTCTGCTTCTCCTGCTTGTCCTTCTGCTTCTGCTTCTCCTTCTCCTTCTTCTGCTTCTCTTTCTGCTTCTGCTTCTGCTCCTTCTGATTCTCCAACTACTCCTTCTCCTTCTCCTTCTGTTTCTGCTTCTCTTTCTGCATCTGCATCTCCTTCTGCTTCACCTTCTGCTGCTCCTTCTCCTTCTTCTTTTTCTCCCCTCTGCTTCGGCTTCTGCATCTTATGCTTCTTTATTTCTTCTGCTTCTGCTTCTCCTGCTTCTGCTTCTTATGCTTCTACTGCTTCTTCTTCTGCTTCTGCTTCTTCTGCTTCTACATCTCTTTCTTCTTCTGCTTCTCCTGCTTGTTTTTCTGCTTCTTCTACTGCTTCTCCTTCTGCGGCTTCTTCTACTTCTCTTTCTGCTTCTCTTTTTGCTTCTCTTTCTGCTTCTGATTCTGTTCTTCTGTTTCTCCTGCCTGACTTTCTAATTCTACTTCTTCTGCTTCACCTTCTGGTTCTCCTTCTGCTTCAGTTTCTGCTTCTTCTACTTCTTCTCTTTCGGCTTCTCCTGCTTCTGCATCTTGTGCTTCTCCTGCTTCTCTTTCTGCTTCTCATTCCACTTCTGCTTGTCCTTCTGCTTCTCCTCCTTCTCCTTCTCCTACTTCTGCTTCTCCTTCAGCTTCGGCTTCTTCTGCTTCTCCTGCTTCTCCTTCTGCATCTCCTTCTGCTTGTGTTGTCCTTATGCTTCTTCTTCTGCCTCCGATTCTCCTTCTCCTTCTTTTGCTTCTCCTTTTGCTTCGGCTTCTTCTGCTTTTCCTGATTCTCCTTCTGCTTCTACTTCTTCTGCTTCTCCTGCTTCTCCTTCTGCATCTTCTTCTGCTTCTGCTTCTCCTTCTCCTTCTTCTGCTTCTCCTTCTGATTCTCCTTCTGCTTCTTCTTATTCTGCTTTACCTACTTCTCTTTCTGTTCTCCTTCTGTTTCTCCTTCTCCTTCTTGTTTTTCTGCTTTTACTTCTGCTTCTCCTTCTGCTTCTGCTACAACTGCTACTGCTTCTACTTCTTCTGTTTCTTCTGCTTCTCCTTCTGCTTTTGATTCTCTTTCTGCTTCTGCTTCTCCTTCTGCTTCTCCTTCTGCTTCTCCAGATTCTGCTTCTTCTGCTTCTCCTGCTTCTCATTCTGCTTCAGGTTTTGCTTCTGCTTCTTCGGATTCTTATGCGTCTGCTTCTCCTGCTTCTGCTTCTTCTGCTTCTCCTCCTTCTCTTTCTGATTCTGCTTCTGTTTCTGCTTCTTCTTTGCTTCTGCTTCTTGTCTTTCTCCTGTTTCTTCTGCTTCTGCTTCTCCTGTTTCTGCATATCCTGCTTCTCCTACTGCTGCTCTTTCTGCTTCTCCTGCTGCTTTTCCTTCTACTGCTCCTTCTTCTGCTTCTCTTTCTGCTTCTCCATCTGTTTCTCCTTCTTCTACTTCTCGTTCTTCTGCTTTTCCTTCTGCTTCTGCATCTTCTGCTTCTTCTGCTACTGCCTCTGGTTCTTCTGTTTCTTCTGCTTTTCCTTATGCTTCTCCTTCTGCTTTTGCTTCTCTTTCTGCTTCTGCTTCTCCTTCTCCAGATTCTGCTTCTTCTGTTTCTCCTGCTTCTCCTTCTGCTTCAGGTTCTGCTTCTGCTTTTCGGCTTCTTCTGCTTCTGCTTCTCCTGCTGCTGCTGCTTCTGCTTCTCCTGCTTCTCTTTCTGCTTTTCCTTCTGTTTCTGCTTCTCCTTCTGCTTCTGCTTCTTCTCCTTCTTCTGTTTCTTCTGCTTCTGCTTCTCCTGCTTCTGCTACTCCTGCTTCTCGTTCTGCTTCTCTTTCTGCTTCTCTTTCTGCTTCTCCTTATCCTTCTTCTGCTTCTGCTTCTCCTTCACTTTCTCCTTCTGCTTCTCATTCTGCTTCTGCGTCTTCTGATTCTTCTGCTTCTCCTGCTTCTGCTTCTCCTGCTTCTCCTACTTCTCGTGCTGCTTCTCCTTCTGCGTCTCTTTCTGCTTCTGCTTATCCTTTTGCTTCTCCAACTCCTAATCCTTTTCTTTCGCCTTCTCCTTCTTCTTCTTCTGCTTCTCCTGCTGCTTCTGCTTCTGCTTATTCTACTATTTCTGTTTCTTCTGCTTCAGATTGTGCGTCTTCTATTTCTCCTGCTGCTTCAGATTCTGCTTCTGCTTCTTCGGCTTCTCCTGTTTCTTCTGCTTCTGCTTCTCCTGCGTCTTCTGCTTCTCCTTCTTCTCTTTCTGTTTCTGCTTATCCTTCTGTTTCTCCTACTCCTAATCCTTCTCTTTCTCCTTCTCCTTCTTCTTCTTCTGCTTCTCCTGCTGCTTCTTCTTCTGCTTCTTCTGTTTTTTCTGTTTCTTTTTCTTCTGCTTCAGCTTCTGCTTATTCTTCTTCTCCTTCTGCTTCTGTTTCTCCTTCTGCTTCTGCTCTTCTCCTTCTTCTGCTTCTGCTTCTCCTGATTCTTCCTCTTCTGCTTCTCCTACTTTTCCTTCTGCTTCTCCGTCCCATTCTCCTTCTCCTTCAATTTCTCCTTCTTGTGCTTCTCATTCTGCTTCTGCTTCTCCTGCTTCTGCTTCTTTTGTTTCTCCTTCTGCTTCTCTTTCTGCTTCTAATTCTGCTTCTGCTCCTCCTACTCCTAATCCTTCTCTTTCTCCTTCTTCTTCTTCTGCTTCTCGTTCTGATTCTGCTTCTTCTGCTTGTTCTGTTTCTTCTACTTCTGCTTTTCCAGCTTCTCCTGCTTCTGCTTCTCCTTCTGCTTCAGGTTTTCCTTCTGCTTCTTCGGCTTCTTCTGTTTATTCTGCTTCTGCTCCTCCTGCTACTGCTTCTTCTGCTTCTCTTTCTGCTTCTCCTTCTGCTTCTGCTTCTCCTTCTGCCTCTTCTCCTTCTTCTGTTTCTTATTCTTCTGCTGCTTCTCCCGCTTCTGCTTCTTCTGCTTGTCCTTCTGCTTCTGCTTCTCCTTTTCCTTCTTCTGCTTCTCTCTCTGCTTCTGCTTCTGCTTCTTCTGATTCTCCAACTTCTCCTTCTCCTTCTCCTTCTGTTTCTGCTTCTCTTTCTGCATCTGCATCTCCTTCTGCTTCAACTTTTGCTGCTCCTTCTCCTTCTTCTTTTTCTCCCTCTGCTTCGGCTTCTGCTTCTTATGCTTCTTTATTTCTTCTGCCTCTGCTTCTCCTGCTTCTGCTTCTTATGCTTCTACTGCTTCTTCTTCTGCTTCTGCTTCTTCTGCTTCTACTTCTCTTTCTGCTTCTGCTTCTCCTGCTTGTTTTTCTGCTTCTTCTGCTGCTTCTCCTTCTGCTGCTTCTTCTACTTCTCCTTCTGCTTCTCTTTTTGCTTCTCCTTCTGCTTCTGCTTCTTCTGTTTCTCCTGCCTGAATTTCTGGTTCTACTTCTTCTGCTGCTTCTCCTTCAGCTTCTGCTTCTACTTCTGCTTCTGTTTCTGCTTCTTCTGCTTCTTCTCTTTCGCTTCTCCTGCTTCTGCATCATGTGCTTCTCCTGCTTCTCTTTCTGCTTCTCATTCCGCTTCTGCTTGTCCTTCTGCTTCTACTTCTCCTCCTTCTCCTTTTCCTACTTCTGCTTCTCCTTCAGCTTCTGCTTCTTCTGCTTCTCCTGCTTCTCCTTCTGCATCCCCTTCTGCTTGTGCTTGTGCTTATCTTTTGCCTCTGCTTCTCCTTCTCCTTTTGCTTCTCCTTTTGCTTCTGCTTCTTCTGCTTTTCCTGCTTCTCCTTCTGCTTCTGCTTCTTCTGCTTCTCCTGTTTCTCCTTCTGCATTTTCTTCTGCTTCTGCTTCTCCTTCTCCTTCTTATGCTTCTCCTTCTGATTCTCCTTCTGCTGCTTCTTCTTCTGCTTTACCTGCTTCTCTTTCTGCTTCTTCCTTTGCTTCTCCTTCTGTTTCTCCTTCTCCTCGTTCTTCTGCTTTTCCTTCTACTTCTGCTACAACTGCTACTGCTTCTACTTCTTCTGATTATTCTGCTTCCCCTTCTGCTTTTGATTCTCTTTCAGCTTCTGCTTCTCCTTCTGCTTCTCATTCTGCTTCTCCAGATTCTGCTTCTACTGCTTCTCCTGCTTCTCCTTCTGCTTCAGGTTCTACTTCTTCTTCTTCGGATTCTTATGCTTCTGCTTCTCCTGTTTCTGCTTCTCCTGCTTCTCCTTCTGCTGCTCTTTCTGCTTCTCTTGTTGCTTTTCCTTCTCCTGCTCCTTCTCCTGCTTCTCTTTCGGCTTCTCCTTCTGTTTCTCCTTCTCCTTCTCCTTCTCGTTCTTCTGCTTTTCCTTCTGCTTCTCCTTCTGCTTCTGCATCTTCTGCTGCTTCTGCTACTGCGTCTGCTTCTTCTGTTTCTTCTACTTCTCCTTCTGCTTCTCCTTGTGCTTTTGCTTTTCTTTCTGCTTCTGCTTCTCCTTCTGCTTCTCGAGATTCTGCTTCTTCTACTTCTGCTTCTCCTTCTGCTTCAGGTTCTGCTTCTGCTTCTTCGGCTTCTTCTGCTTCTGCTTCTCATGCTACAGCTTCTTCTGCTTCCCCTCCTTCTCTTTCTGCTTCTCCCTCTGTTTCTGTTTCTCCTTCTGCTTCTGCTTCTTGTCCTTCTCCTGTTTCTTCTGCTTATGCTTCTCCTGTTTCTGCTTCTACTGCTTCTCCTTCTGCTGCTCTTTCTGCTTCTCCTTCTCCTGCTCCTTCTTCTGCTTCTCTTTCTGCTTCTCCTTCTGTTTCTCCTTCTCCTTCTCCTTCTCGTTCTTCTGCTTTTCCTTCTGCTTCTCCTTCTGCTTCTGCATCTTCTGCTGCTTCTGCTACTGCGTCTTCTTCTTCTGTTTCTTCTACTCGTCCTTCTGCTTCTCCTTCTGCTTTTGCTTCTCTTTCTGCTTCTGCTTCTCCAGATTCTGCTTCTTCTCCTTCTCCTGCTTCTCCTTCTGCTTCAGGTTCTGCTTCTGCTTCTTCGGCTTCTTCTGCTTCTGCTTCTCCTGCTGCTGCTTCTTCTGCTTCTCCTGCTTCTCCTTCTGCTTTTCCTTCTGTTTCTGCTTTTCCTTCTGCTTCTTCTCCTTCTTCTGTTTCTTCTGCTTCTGCTTCTCCTGCTGCTGCTTGTCCTGCTTCTCGTTCTGCTTCTCTTTCTGCTTCTCCCTCTCCTTCTCCTTCTTCTTCTGCTTCTCCTTCTGCTTCAATTTCTCCTTCTGCTTCTCATTCTGCTTCTGCGTCTTCTGTTTTTTTCTGCTTCTCCTGCTTCTGTTTCTTCTGCTTCTCCTGCTTCTCATGCGGCTTCTCCTGCTTCTCTTTGTGCTTCTGCTTATCCTTCTGCTTCTCCTACTCCTAATCCTTCTCTTTTGCCTTCTCCTTCTTCTTCTTCTGCTTCTCCTGCTGCTTCTGCTACTGCTTATTCTACTATTTCTGTTTCTTCTGCTTCTGCTTCAGATTGTGCTTCTTCTGTTTCTCCTTCTGCTTCAGATTCTGCTTCTGCTTCTTCGGCTTCTTCGGTTTCTTCTTCTGCTGCTTCTCCTGCTTCTTCAACTTCTCCTGCTTCTCTTTCTGCTTCTCCTTCTTCTTCTGCTTCTCCTTCTCCTTCTGCTTCTGCTCTTCTCCTTCTTCTGTTTATTTTGCTTCTGTTTCTTCTGCTTCTTGTTCTTCTGTTTCTTCTGATTCTACTTCTGCTTCTCCTTGTCTTTCCGCTTCTACTTCTTCTGATTCTCCTGCTTCTCCTTCTTGTTCTCCTTCTGTTTCTGCTTCTCTTTCTGCTTCTTCTTCTCCTTCTACTGCTCCTTCTCCTTCTGCTTCTCCCTCTGATTCTGCTTCTTATGCTTATTCTTTTTCTTCTGCTTCTGCTTCTCCTCCTTCTGCTTCTTCTGCTTCCCCTCCTTCTCTTTCTGCTTCTCCTTCTGTTTCAGCTTCTCTTTCTGATTCTCCTTCTGCTTCTGCTACTTCTCCTTCTTCTGTTTCTTCGTCTTCTGCTTCTCCTGCTTCTCGTTCTGCTTCTCTTCGTCTGCTTCTCTTTCTGCTTCTGCTTTTGCTTCTTCTGCTTCTTCTTCTACTCCTTCTGTTTCTGCTTCTTCTACTTCTCCTGCTTCTCCTTCTGCATATACTTTGGCTTGTGCTTGTCCTTATGCTTCTTCTTCTACTTCTGCTTCTCCTTCTCCGTCTGCTACTGCTTCTTCTGCTTTTCCTGCTTCTCCTTCTGCTTCTCCTTCTGTTTCTCCTTCTCCTTCTTGTTCTTCTTCTTTTCCTTCTGCTTCTCCTTCTGCTTCTGCATCTTCAGCTTCTTCTGCTACTGCTTCTGCTTCTTCTGTTTCTTCTGCTTCTCCTTCTGCTTTTGCTTCTCTTTCTGCTTCTGCTTCTCCTTCTGGTTCTCCTTCTCCTTCTCCAGATTCTGCTTCTTCTGCTTCTCCTTCTGCTTCAGGTTCTTCTTCTGCTTCTTCGGCTTCTTCTGCTTCTATTTCTGCATCTCCTTCTGTTTCTGCTTCTCCTTCTGCTTCTTCTCCTTCTTCTATTTCTTCTCCTTCTGCTTCTCCCGCTTCTGCTTCTCCTTCTTCTCCTTCTGTTTCTCTTTATGATTGTCCTTCTGCTTCTCCTTGTACTACTACTGCTGCTTCTCCTTCTGCTTCTGTTTCTCCTTCTGCAATTTCTTCTGTTTCAATTTCTCCTTGTTCTGCTTTTCATTCTGCTTCTGCTTCTTCTGCTTCTGCTTCGCCTGCTTCTCCTTCTGGTTCAGGTTCTGCTTCTGCTTTTTCTGCTTCTTCTCCTTCTCCTTCTCCTGCTTCTCCTTCTTCTGCTTCTCCTGCTACTCTTTCTCCTTCTCCTTCTGCTTCTGTTTCTACTTCTGCTTCTGCTTCTGCTCTTCTTCTTCTTCTCTTTCTTCTGCTTCTGCTTTTCCTGCTTCTTCTGCTTCTACTGCTTCTCTTTCTGCTTCTCATTCTGCTTCTGTTTCTCCTTCTGCTTCTCCGATTGCTTCTGCTGCTCTTCCTATTCCTTCTCCTACTTCTGCTCCTCCTTCTGCTTCTGCTTCTAATTCTGCTTCTCCTTATATTTCTCTTTCTCCTTCTCCTTCTCGTTCTTCTGCTTCTACTTCTGCTTTTGCTTTTGCTACTTATGCTTCTTCTGTTTGCTTTGCTTCTGCTTCAGTTGCTTCTACTTCTTAGCTTCTCCTGTTTCTCCTTCTGCTTCTGTTTCTGCTTCTTCTGCTTCTTCTCTTTCGGGTTCTCCTGCTTCTGCTTCTTGTGCTTCTCCTGCTTCTCTTTCTGCTACTCATTCTGCTTCTGCTTCTCCTTCTGCTTCTCCTCCTTCTTCTTCTCCTTCTCCTACTTCTGCTTCTCCTTCAGCTTCTGCTTCTTCTGCTTCTCCTGCTTCTCCTTCTGCATCTCCTTCTGCTTGTGCTTGTTCTTATGCTTCTTCTTCTGCTTCTGCTTCTCCTGCTTCTTTTGGTTCACCTTTTGCTTCTGCTTCTTCTGCTTTTCCTGCTTCTCCTTCAGCTTCTCCCTCTGCCTCTCCTTCTGCTTCTCCTTCTGTTTCTCCTTCTCCTTCTAGTTCTCCTGCTTTTCCTTCTGCTTCTCCTTCTGCTTCTACATCTTCTCCTTCTCCCTCTGCTTCTGCTTCTCATGCTTCTTCTTTTTCTTCTGCTTCTGCTTCTCCTGCTTCTGCTTCTTCTGCTTCTCCTGCTTCTCTTTCTGCTTCTCCTGCTGCTTGTCCTTCTGCTCCTCCTTCTCCTTCTTCTACTTCTCCTTCTGCTTCTACTTCTGCTTCTTCTTCTTCTCCTTCTGCTTCTCCTTCTCCTTTTGCTTCTCCTTTTGCTTCTTCTTCTCCTTCTTCTTCTTCTTCTTCTTCTTCTTCTTCTTCTTCTTCTTCTTCTTCTTGTTCTTCTTCTTCTTCTTCTTCTGTATCTTCTGTTTCTGCTTCTCCTGCTTCTGCATTTGTGCTTCTCCTACTTCTCTTCCTTCTTCTCATTCTTCTGCTTCTCCTTCTGCTTCTCCTATTGCTTCTGCTGCCCTTCCTTCTCCTTCTCCTTCTCCTACTTCTGCTTCTTCTTCTGCTTCTGCTTCTTCTGCTTCTCCTGCTTCTCCTTCTGCATCTTCTTCTGCTTCTGCTTCTTCTTCTGCTGCTTCTTCTGCTTCTGCTTCTCCTTCTCCTTCTTCTGCTTCTCCTTCTGATTCTCCTTCTCCTTCTCCTTCTCGTTTTTCTGCTTTTTTTTCTGCTTTTCCTACTGCTTTTCCTTCTGCTTCTGCTACAAGGACTACTGCTTCTGCTTCTTTTGTTTCTTCTGCTTCTACTTCTGCTTTTGATTCTCTTCTGCTTCTGCTTCTCCTTCTGCTTCTCATTCTGCTTCTCCAGATTCTGCTTCTTCTACTTCTCCTGCTTCAGGTTCTGCTTCTGCTTCTTCGGATCCTTATGCTTCTGCTTCTTCTGCTTCCCCTCCTTCTCTTTCTGCTTCTCCTTCTGTTTCTGCTTCTCCTTCTGCTTCTGCTACTTCTCCTTCTTCTGTTTCTTCTTCTTCTGCTTCTCCTGCTTCTCGTTCTGCTTCTCTTCGTCTGCTTCTCTTTCTGCTTCTGCTTCTCCTTCTGCTTCTCCAGATTCTGCTTCTTCTCCTTCTCCTGCTTCTCCTTCTGCTTCAGGTTCTGCTTCTTCATCTTCGGCTTCTTCTGCTTCTGCTTCTCCGGCTGCTGCTTCTTCTGCTTCTCCTGCTTCTCCTTCTGCTTTTCCTTCTGTTTCTGCTTCTCCTTCTACTTCTGCTTCTTGTCCTTCTCCTGTTTCTTCTGCTTATGCTTCTCCTGTTTCTGCTTCTCCTGCTTCTCCTTCTGCTGCTCTTTCTGCTTCTCCTGCTGCTTTTTTTCCTTCTCCTGCTCCTTGTTCTGCTTCTCTTTCTGCTTCTCCTTCTGTTTCTCTTTCTCCTTCTCGTTCTTCTGCTTTTCCTTCTGCTTCTCCTTCTGCTTCTGCATCTTCTGCTGTTTCTGCTACTGCGTCTGCTTCTTCTGTTTCTTCTACTTCTCCTTCTGCTTCTCCTTCTGCTTTTGCTTCTCTTTCTGCTTCTGCTTCTCATTCTGCTTGTGCTTCTCCTTCTCCTTCTGCTTCTCCTTCTGTATCTCCTTCTGCTTCTGCTTCTCCTTGTTCTGCTTCTCCTTGTCTGCTTCCCCTTCTGCTTCTGCTTCTCCTTCTGATTTTCCTGCTTCTCCTTCTCCTTCTGCTTCTCATTCTGGTTCTCCTTCTTCTGATTCTTCTTCTTCTTTTTCTTTTCTTCTTCTTCTTCTTCTTCTTCTTCTTCTTCTTCTTCTTCTTCTTCTTCTTCTTCTTCTGCTGCTGCTGCTGCTGCTGCTGCTGCTGCTGCTCCTTCTGCTTCTGCTTATTATTCTTCTGCTTCTCCTTCTCCTTCTTCTGCTTCTCCTTCTTCTTCTGCTTCTCCTTCTACTTCTGCTTCAATTTCTCCTTCTTCTGCTTCTCAT
>NW_012287714.1:0-1860 GCF_000151885.1 Dipodomys ordii
GTTCTGCTTCTGCTTCTTCGGCTTCTTCTGCTTCTGCTTCTCCTGCTGCTGCTTCTTCTGCTTCTCCTGCTTCTCCTTCCGCTTTTCCTTCAGTTTCTGCTTTTCCTTCTGCTTCTTCTCCTTCTGTTTCTTCTGCTTCTCCTTCTGCTGCTTGTCCTGCTTCTCGTTCTGCTTCTCTTTCTGCTTCTCCCTCTCCTTCTCCTTCTTCTTCTGCTTCTCCTTCTGCTTCAATTTCTCCTTCTGCTTCTCATTCTGCTTCTGCGTCTTCTGTTTTTTTCTGCTTCTCCTGCTTCTGCTTCTTCTGCTTCTCCTGCTTCTCATGCTGCTTCTCCTGCTTCTCTTTGTGCTTCTGCTTATCCTTCTGCTTCTCCTACTCCTAATCCTTCTCTTTTGCCTTCTCCTTCTTCTTCTTCTACTTCTCCTGCTGCTTCTGCTTCTGTTTATTCTACTATTTCTGTTTCTTCTGCTTCTGCTTCAGATTGTGCTTCTTCTGTTTCTCCTGCTTCAAATTCTGCTTCTGCTTCTTCGGCTTCTTCGGTTTCTTCTTCTGCTGCTTCTCCTGCTTCTTCTACTTCTCCTGCTTCTCTTTCTGCTTCTCCTTCTTCTTCTGCTTCTCCTTCTGCTTCTGCTCTTCTCCTTCTTCTGTTTATTTTGCTTCTGTTTCTTCTGATTCTTGTTCTTCTCTTTCTACTGATTCTACTTCTGCTTCTCCTTCTTCTCCTTCTCTTCCTGCTTCTACTTCTACTTCTTCTGATTCTCCTGCTTCTCCTTCTTGTTCTCTTTCTGTTTCTGCTTCTCTTTCAGCTTCTTCTTCTCCTTCTGCTGCTCCTTCTCCTTCTGCTTCTCCCTCTGATTCTGCTTCTTATGCTTATTCTGTTTCTTCTGCTTCTGCTTCTCCTGCTTCTGCTTCTTCTGCTTCTACTGCTTCTCCTTATCCTTCTCCTTCTGCTTCTCCTTCTGCTTCTCCTTCTTCTTCTTCTTCTTCTTCTTCTTCTTCTTCTTCTTCTTCTTCTTCTTCTTCTTCTTCTTCTTCTTCTTCTTCTTCTTGTCTTTCTTCTGCTTCTGCTTTTCCTGCTTCTTCTGCTTCTACTGCTTCTCTTTCTGCTTCTCATTCTGCTTCTGCTTCTCCTTCTGCTTCTCATATTGCTTCTGCTGCTCTTCCTTCTCCTTCTCCTACTTCTGCTTCTCCTTCTGCTTCTCCTTCTGCTTCTCCTTATATTTCTCTTAATCCTTCCCGTTCTTCTGCTTCTATTTCTGGTTTTGCTTCTGCTACTTATGCTCCTTCTGTTTCTTTTGCTTCTGCTTCAGTTGCTTCTTCTTCTTAGCTTCTCCTGCTTCTCCTGCTTCTGTTTCTGCTTCTTCTTCTTCTTCTCTTTCAGAGGTTCTCCTGCTTCTGCTTCTTCTGCTTCTCCTGCTTCTGTTTCTGCTACTCATTCTACTTCTGCTTCTACTTCTGCTTCTGCTTCTCCTCCTTCTCCTTCTCCTTCTCCTACTTCTGCTTCTTCTTCAGCTTCTGCTTCTTCTGCTTCTCCTGCTTCTCCTTCTGCATCTCCTTCAGCTTGTTCTTATACTTCTTCTTCTGCTTCTGCTTCTCCTACTTGTTATGGTTAACCTTTTGCTTCTGCTTCTACTGCATATACTGCTTCTCCTTCGGCTTCTCCCTCTGCCTCACCTTCTGATTCTCCTTCTGATTTCTCCTTCTCCATCTACATATACTGCTATATCTTTCTGCTTCACCATCTGCATCTACATTTGCTACATTCTCACACTGATTCTGCTTCTCATGCTTATTCATTATCATCTGCTTCTGCTTCTCCTGATTTCTGCTTCATCTGCTACACATATGCTTCTTCATGCTGA
>NW_012287715.1:0-4592 GCF_000151885.1 Dipodomys ordii
CTTCTCCTTCTCCTGCTTCTCCTTCTGCTTCAGGTTCTGCTTCTGCTTCTTCGGCTTCTTCTGCTTCTGCTTCTCCTGCTTCGGCTTCTTCTGCTTCCCCTCCTTCTCTTTCTGCTTCTCCTTCTGCTTCTGCTTCTCCTTCTGCTTCTGCTTCTTGTCCTTCTCCTGTTTCTTCTGCTTATGCTTCTCCTGTTTCTGCTTCTCCTGCTTCTCCTTCTGCTGCTCTTTCTGCTTCTCCTGTTGCTTCTCCTTCTCCTGCTCCTTCTTCTGCTTCTCTTTCTGCTTCTCATTCTGTTTCTCCTTCTCCTTCTCCTTCTCGTTCTTCTGCTTTTCCTTCTGCTTCTCCTTCTGCTTCTGCATCTTCTGCTGCTTCTTCTACTGCGTCTGCTTCGTCTGATTCTTCTACTTCTCCTTCTGCTTCTCCTTCTGCTTTTGCTTCTCTTTCTGCTTCTGCTTCTCCTTCTGCTTCTCCAGATTCTGCTTCTTCTCCTTCTCCTGCTTCTCCTTCTGCTTCAGATTCTGCTTCTGCTTCTTCGGCTTCTTCTGCTTCTGCTTCTCCTGCTGCTGCTTCTTCTGCTTCTCCTGCTTCTCCTTCTGTTTCTGCTTCTCCTTCTGCTTCTGCTTCTTCTCCTTCTTCTGTTTCTTCTGCTTCTGCTTCTCCTGCTGCTTCTCGTTCTGCTTCTCGTTCTGCTTCTCTTTCTGCTTCTGCTTATCCTTCTGCTTCTCCTACTCCTAATCCTTCTATTTTGCCTTCTCCTTCTTCTTCTTCTGCTTCACCTGCTGCTTCTGTTTATTCTACTATTTCTCTTTTTTCTGCTTCTGCTTCAGATTGTGTTTCTTCTGTTTCTCCTTCTGCTTCAAATTCTGCTTCTTCTTCTTCGGCTTCTTCTGTTTCTTATTCTTCTGCTTCTCCTGCTTCTTCTGCTTCTCCTGCTTCTCTTTCTGCTTCTCCTTCTTCTTCTACTTCTCCTTCTGCTTCTTCTTCTGCTCTTCTCCTTCTTCTGTTTCTTGTGCTTCTGTTTCTTCTGCTTCTTCTTCTTCTGTTTCTTCTGATGCTACTTCTGCTTTTCCTTCTTCTCCTTCTCTTTCTGCTTCTACTTCTGCTTCTTCTGATTCTCCTGCTTCTCTTTCTTGTTCTCCTTCTGTTTCTGCTTCTCTTTCTGCTTCTGCTTCTCCTTCTCCTTCTGCTTCTCCCTCTGATTCTGCTTCTTATGCTTATTCTTTTTCTTCTGCTTCTGCTTCTCCTGCTTCTGCTTCTTCTGCTTCTACTGCTTCTCCTTATGCTTCTCCTTATGCTTCTCCTTCTTCTTCTTCTTCTTCTTCTTCTTCTTCTTCTTCTTCTTCTTCTTCTTCTTCTTCTTCTTCTTCTTCTTCTTCTTCTTCTCTTTCTTCTGCTTCTGCTTTTCCTGCTTCTTCTGCTTCTACTGCTTCTCTTTCTGCTTCTCATTCTGCTTCTGCTTCTCCTGCTTCTCCTATTGCTTCTGCTGCTCTTCCTTCTCCTTCTCCTACTTCTGCTTCTCCTTCTTCTTCTGCTTCTCCTTCTGCTTCCCCTTATATTTCTCTTTCTCCTTCCCGTTCTTCTGCTTCTACTTCTGGTTTTGCTTCTGCTACTAATGCTTCTTCTGTTTCTTTTGCTTCTGCTTCAGTTGCTTCTCCTTCTTAGCTTCTCCTGCTTCTCCTGCTTCTGTTTCTGCTTCTTCTCCTTCCCTTTCGGGTTCTCCTGCTTCTGCTTCTTGTGCTTCTCCTGCTTCTCTTTCTGCTACTCATTCTGCTTCTGCTTCTCCTTCTGCTTCTGCTTCTCCTCCTTCTCCTTCTCCTACTTCTGCTTCTCCTTCAGCTTCTGCTTCTTCTGCTTCTCCTGCTTCTCCTTCTGCATCTCCTTCTGCTTGTGCTTGTACTTATGCTTCTTCTTCTGCTTCTCCTGCTTCTTTTGGTTCACCTTTTGCTTCTGCTTCTTCTGCTTTTCCTGCTTCTCCTTCGGCTTCTCCCTCTGCCTCTCCTTCTGCTTCTCCTTCTGTTTCTCCTTCTCCTTCTCGTTCTTCTGCTTTTCCTTCTGCTTCTACATCTTCTCCTTCTCCATCTGCTTCTGCTTCTTATGCTTGTTCTTATTCTTCTGCTTCTGCTTCTCCTGCTTCTGCTTCTTCTGCTTATCCTGCTTCTCTTTCTGCTTATACTTCTGCTTCTCCTTCTGCTTCTTCCTCTTCTGCTTCTGCTTCTCCTTCTCCTTTTGCTCCTTCTTCTCCTTTTGCTCCTTCTTCTCCTTTTTTCTCCTTCTTCTTCTTCTACTTCTCGTTCTGCTTCTGCTTCTGCTTCTTCTGCTTGTTGTTTCTTCTGCTTCAGGTCCTGCTTCTGCTTCTTCGGCTTCTTCTGTTACTTCTGCTTCTGCTTCTCCTGCTACTGCTTCTTCTGCTTCTCTTTCTGCTTCTCCTTTTGCTTCTGCTTCTCCTTCTACTCCTTCTCCTTCTTCTGTTTCTTCTTCTTCTTCTGCTTCTCCCGCTTCTGCTTCTTCTGCTTCTCCTTCTCCTTCTTCTGCTTCTCTTTCTGCTTCGGCTTCTTCTGATTCTCCAACTAATCCTTCTTCTTCTCCTTCTGTTTCTGCTTCTCTTTCTGTTTCTGCATCTCCTTCTGCTTCACCTTCTGCTGCTCCTTCTCCTTCTTCTGTTTCTCCCTCTGCTTCTGCTTCTGCTTTTTATGCTTCTTCTTTTTCTTCTGCTTCTGCTTCTTATGCTTCTACTGCTTCTTTTTCTGCTTCTGCTTCTTCTGCTTCTACTTCTCTTTCTGCTTCTGCTTCTCCTGCTTGTTTTTCTGCTTCTTCTGCTGCTTCTCCTTCTGCTGCTTCTTCTACTTCTCCTTCTGCTTCTCTTTTTGCTTCTCCTTCAGCTTCTGCTTCTTCTGTTTCTCCTGCCTGAATTTCTGGTTCTACTTGTTCTGCTGCTTCTCCTTCTGCTTCTGCTTCTACTTCTGATTCTGTTTCTGCTTCTTCTGCTTCTTCTCTTTCGGCTTCTTCTGCTTCTGCATCTTGTGCTTCTCCTGCTTCTCTTTCTGCTTCTCATTCCGGTTCTGCTTGTCCTTCTGCTTCTACTTCTCCTCCTTCTCCTTCTCCTACTTCTGCTTCTCCTTCAGCTTCTGCATCTTCTGCTTCTCCTGCTTCTCCTTCTGCATCTCCTTCTGCTTGTGCTTGTGCTTATGCTTCGTCTTCTGCCTCTGCTTCTCCTTCTCCTTCTTTTGCTTCTCCTTTTGCTTCTGCTTCTTCTGCTTTTCCTGCTTCTCCTTCTGCTTCTCCTTCTTATGCTTCTCCTGCTTCTCCTTCTGCATCTTCTTCTGTTTCTTCTTCTCCTTCTCCTTCTTCTGCTTCTCCTTCTGATTCTCCTTCTGCTTCTTCTTCTTCTGCTTTACCTGCTTCTCTTTCTGCTTCTCCTTCTGCTTCTCCTTCTGTTTCTCCTTCTCCTCGTTCTTCTGCTTTTCCTTCTGCTTCTCCTTCTGCTACAACTGCTACTGCTTCTACTTCTTCTGATTCTTCTGCTTCCCCTTCTGCTTTTGATTCTCTTTCTGCTTCTGCTTCTCCTTCTGCTTCTCATTCTGCTTCTCCAGATTCTGCTTCTACTGCTTCTCCTGCTTCTCCTTCTGCTTCAGGTTCTACTTCTTCTTCTTCGGATTCTTATGCTTCTGCTTCTCCTGCTTCTGCTTCTCCTGCTTCTCCTTCTGCTGCTCTTTCTGCTTCTCCTGCTGCTTTTCCTTCTCCTGCTCCTTCTTCTGCTTCTCTTTCTGCTTCTCCTTCTGTTTCTCCTTCTCCTTCTCCTTCTCGTTCTTCTGCTTTTCCTTCTGCTTCTCCTTCTGCTTCTGCATCTTCTGCTGCTTCTGCTACTGCGTCTGCTTCTTCTGTTTCCTCTACTTCTCCTTCTGCTTTTGCTTCTCTTTCTGCTTCTGCTCCTCCTTCTGCTTCTCCAGATTCTGCTTCTTCTCCTTTTCCTGCTTCTCCTTCTGCTTCAGGTTCTTCTTCTGCTTCTTCGGCTTCTTCTGCTTCTGCTTCTCCTGCTTCTGCTTCTTCTGCTTCCCCTCCTTCTCTTTCTGCTTCTCCTTCTGCTTCTCCTTCTCCTTCTGCTTCTGCTTCTTGTCCTTCTCCTGTTTCTTCTGCTTATGCTTCTCCTGTTTCTGCTTCTCCTGCTTCTCCTTCTGCTGCTCTTTCTGCTTCTCCTGTTGCTTCTCCTTCTCCTGCTCCTTCTTCTGCTTCTCTTTCTGCTTCTCCTTCTGTTTCTCCTTCTCCTTCTCCTTCTCGTTCTTCTGCTTTTCCTTCTGCTCCTCCTTCTGCTTCTGCATCTTCTGCTGCTTCTTCTACTGCGTCTGCTTCGTCTGATTCTTCTACTTCTTCTTCTGCTTCTCCTTCTGCTTTTGCTTCTCTTTCTGCTTCTGCTTCTCCTTCTGCTTCTCCAGATTCTGCTTCTTCTCCTTCTCCTGCTTCTCCTTCTGCTTCAGATTCTGCTTCGGCTTCTTCGGCTTCTTCTGCTTCTGCTTCTCCTGCTGCTGCTTCTTCTGCTTCTCCTGCTTCTCACATTCTGCTTTTCCTCCTGTTTCTGCTTTTCCTTCTGCTTCTG
>NW_012287716.1:0-1058 GCF_000151885.1 Dipodomys ordii
AGCACCACTTCTGGCTTTTTTTCAATTTGCTTATGTCAAGGGGAGGAATAGAACCCATGGCGTTGCACGCAAGGCAAGCACTCTACCAGTGAACCACCTTCCCAGCCCTCACACTATCTCTTGACACAAGAATGTGATGCTTAGCCGGGCGCTGGTGGCTCACGCCTGTAATCCTAGCTACTCAGGAGGCTGAGATCTGAGGATCGCGGTTCAAAGCCAGCCCGGGCAGGAGAGACCATGAGACTCCTATCTCCAATAAACCACC
Organism: Dipodomys ordii; assembly: GCF_000151885.1. Lineage (NCBI taxonomy): Eukaryota > Metazoa > Chordata > Mammalia > Rodentia > Heteromyidae > Dipodomys > Dipodomys ordii. Next base: position 266 of record NW_012287716.1, read on the forward strand.
AGAAAACCGGAAGTGGCGCTGTAGCTCTCAGTGGTAGAGCGCTTGCCTTGAGCTGAAGAGCTGAGGGACAGCGCCCAGACCCAGAGTTCAGGCCCCACGACCGTCCAAAAAAAAAGAATGTGATGCTTGCTGGGCACTGGTGGCTCATACCAATAATGCTAGCTGCACAGGGAGCTGAGATCAGAGGATCACGGTTCAAAGCCAGCCTGGGCAGGAAAGCCCTTGAGAATCTTATCTCTAATTAATCACTGAAAAAGCCAGAACTGACGCTGTTGCTCAAAGGGGTAGAGCACTACCCTTGAGCAAAAGAGCTCAGAGACAGCATCCAGGATCGGAGTTCAAGCCCCACCTCTCTCCCCAAAAGATTTTTTAATTAAAAAATATATATATAATGATCTTTTAGTGTCTTTTCAGTGAAGAAAGCTCTCGATAAAATAATAAATCCACACCTGCCACCTATAATCCCAGAAGGGGCAAAATTGCCATTTCCTCATCTTGCCTCAAAATCTTCTGCATTTTGGGGCTGGGAAGGTGGCATAGTGGTAGAGTGCTTGCCTTGCATGCATGAGGCCCTGGGTTCGATTCCCCAGCACCACATAAGCAAAAAGAAAAAAGCCGGAAGTGGCGCTGTTGCTCAAGTGGTAGAGTGCTAGCCTTGAGCTGAAGAGCTGAGGGACAGCGCCAGGCCCAGAGTTCAGCCCCATGACCAGGCCCCCCCCAAAAAAAAAAAATCTTCTGCATTTGAACTATTTGGTTTAGCAGAAGAAGCACTTCTGTAACGGATCAGTTAATG
>NW_012287717.1:0-2244 GCF_000151885.1 Dipodomys ordii
GGGGCGTGTCCGGTACCTCCCGACCCCGCCCACTCACACAGACCACGCCCACCCGCGACAGGCCCCGCCCCCGGCACTCCGCCGGCGGCGCCTTTGATGTTCCGCCCCGCCAGCTCCCGGAGCGGCCGAGCCCGGCGCCCTCGCCCCGCGCCCACCGGCCGCCCAGGCGGAGCCAGCCCGCGCTCCGCCCGCCGCGCTCCGGGCTCGGAGGTCCACACTCCGGGCTCGCCGGCTCCCCGCACGCCCCCACGTCCCGCGCGTCCCGGCGGGCGGAGCGCACCATGCCGCAGCTGGACGCCGGCGGAGGCGGCGCGGGTGGCGGCGGCGGTGGCGGCGACGACCTCGGCGCGCCCGACGAGCTGCTGGCCTTCCAGGATGAGGGCGAGGAGCCGGACGACAAGAGCCGGGACAGCGCCGCGGGCCCCGAGCGGGACCTGGCCGAGCTCAAGTCGTCGCTCGTGAATGAGTCCGAGGGCGCGGGGGGCGCGGGCGCCGACGCCGGGGCCCGCGGCGAGGCGGAGGCCGGCGCCGAGGTGAGCGCGCCGCCGTGCGCGGGGTCCCCGCGCCCCCGCCCGGCCCCCGCCCCTCACCGCCCCGATGCCCTCTCCCCACAGGCGCTCGGGCGGGAACACACTTCGCAGAGACTTTTCCCGGACAAACTTGGGGAGTCTCTGGAGGACGGTGAGTTCGTTCTGCGCGGCCCGGTCCGGGGGGTGCCTCCCTCCCTCCCCATCCCTCCCTCCCCCCTCCCCCTCCCCCAGCAGCTGCAGCTCCCTGAGGCGGACGAACCCCGGGGGTGGGGGCGGGGGCGGGTTTCCCGGGCTCGGTGGGGCCCCAGTCACTTCCGGTGCCCTGACCTTTATAGGAGTAAACAGACCCCCGCCATCTCCGCCTCTCCCCTGCAGCCCAGGTGACTGACTGATTCCCCCCCCCCCCGATCGCCTCGGGGAGCCCGCGTTGTTCCTTCCCCCCCCCCCAGCCCTGCTCCCCAGCGGGAGGGCTGAGGTGGGGAGGCCTGGACACGCGCGGGGGTTCTTCTCCCAACCACTTGGCACCTGGCAACACCCTCCGCCGGTTCCCCAGCCAGGCACGGACTTGAAGGGGATCCCTTGGCAATCCTCATTTGGATGATGATTTTTCTTTCAAGAGCAGACCACAGCCTGCAGCTCAGCAGCTGCCCCGGCTGGTGTCTGACCCAGCTGTGGTTTTTCCAGGCCTGAAGGCCCCTGAGTGCTCCAGCGGCATGTACAAAGAGACGGTCTACTCCGCCTTCAATCTGCTCATGCACTACCCACCGCACTCGGGAGCCGGGCAGCCCCCCCAGCCGCAGCCCCCGCTGGTAAGTGACCATCCCCCCCCCCCCAGCAGCCTGCCAGCCTGTGCCCTGCTACAGGCCGAAACTTGGGCAAGAAAGTGACTTCTGCCTAAGAGGATGACAATTCCGTGCTGTTCCCCTCACCCCTCATCTAAAAACCCAAAGAACGCTGTTACTGCGGGAAGGAGGGGCTCTGCCTGGGGTCATCACCTCTTGCCCACTGGCTGTTGGCTTTTGTCTTCCCAGCTTGCTCACAAGCAGGTTTGGGGGCCCTGGGTTCTGGGGTGGATCTTCTCAAGAAAACAGTGGACCCACTCCCTCCTGAGAGGAAGGTTGTGTGCAGAGTTAGCTTTCTCAGCCTCGGTCTTGGAGGAAGAGGCAGGAGAGTTTGCTCCTCTGTTTGGTTCCTAGTTGTGTAGGAGTAGAGAGTTCCCCTCACCTGTGTCATGACTGGCTTGAGTGTGTCCTTCTGGCAGAAGGCCCCAGTACCAAGTGGGTTCTGAGCAGGCTGGCTTGCGCTCATAGGCATCAGGAATGGGTCAGTCAGTGGTGTCTATTGGCAAGGACTGTCTCATTGAACAGGAGTTGATTAATTTTTTTTTTTTTTTGTCGGTCGGTCGTGGGGCTTGAACTCTGGGCCTGGGCGCTGCCCCTCAGCTCTTCAGTTCAAGATGACCTCACTACCACTTGAGCCACAACACCACTTCCAGTTTTCTGGTGGTTAATTGGAGATCAGAGTCTCATGGTCTTTTCTTCCCCAGGTTGGCTTTGAATCACAATCCTCAGATCTCAGCCTCCTGAGTAGCTAGGATTACAGGCGTGAGCCACCAGCGCCCGGCTAGTTGAATCTTTTTAACTACCCAGAACTTTGGGATCTTTGCACCATCACCACAAGTCAGGCCTCGGTGCTCTCGGGTGTAGATAAACCG
>NW_012287718.1:0-1994 GCF_000151885.1 Dipodomys ordii
TCACCTCTGTCTCCCGCTCTGTCCCACGCTGTGTCTCACGCTTTGTCCCCGATGTGTCCCACTGTGTTCCGCTGTGTCCCGTTGTGACCCCACTGTGTCCCGTTGTGTCCACAGCTGTGTACCACGCTGTGTAACGCTGTGTCCCCGCTGTATCGACGCTGTGTCCCGCTGTGTCCCGCAGTGTCCCCCGCTGTGTCCCCCGCTGTGTCCTCGCTGTGTTCCTCGCTGTGTCCCGCTGTGTCCTCGCTGTGTCCCCCGCTGTGTCCCGCTGTGTCCCGCTGTGTCCCCCGCTGTGTCCCGCTGTGTCCCGCTGTGTCCCTGTTGTGTCCCGCTGTGTCCTGCTGTGTCCTCGCTGTGTCCCCCGCTGTCTCCCGCTCTGTCCCCCGTACGTCTCCCGATTTGTCCTCGCTGTGTCCCACTGTGTCCCGCTCTGCCCCAACTGTGTCCCGTTGTGTCCACAGATGTGAACCACGCTGTGTAACGCTGTATCCCCGCTGTATCGACGCTGTGTCCCGCTGGGTCCCGCTGTGTCCTCGCTGTGTTCCCCGCTGTGTCCCGCAGTGTCCCCCGCTGTGTCCCCCGCTGTCTCCCGCTCTGTCCCCCGCTTCGTCTCACGATTTGTCCTTGCTGTGCCCCCACTTTGTCCCGTTGTTTCCACAGATGTGTACCACGCTGTGTAAGGCTGTATCCCAGCTGTATCGACACTGTGTCCCGCTGGGTCCCGCTGGGTCCTCGCTGGGTCCACCGCTGTGTCCCGCTGTTTCCACCGCTGTGTCCCGCTGTGTCCCCCGCTCTCTCCCCCTGTGTCCACCGCTGTGTCCCGCTGTTTCCCCCGCTGTGTTCCGCTGTGTCCTCGCTGTGTCCCCCGCTGTGTCCCGCTCTGTCCCCCGCTCTCTCCCCCTGTGTCCACCGCTGTGTCACACTGTGTCCCATTATGTCCTGCTTGGTCCCCAGCTGTGTCCCCCGCTGAGTACCCTCGGTGTCCTGCTGTGTCCTCGCTGTGTGCCCCGCTTTCTCCCACATTGTCCCACGCTGTGTCCCACTGTGTCCTCGCTGTGTCCCCCGCTGTGTCCCGCTGTGTCCCCCACTCTGTCCCGCTGTTTCCCGCTGTGTCCCCCGCAGTGTCCCCGCAGGGTCACCGCTGTTTCGTGCTGTGTCCCGCTGTGTTCCATGGTGTCCCGCTTTGTCCCCCGCTGTGTGTCCCGCTTTGTCCCCCGCTGTGTCCCCCGCTGAGTCCCCACTGTGTCTCCGCTGTGTCCCGCTGTGTCCCACTGTGTCCCCGCTGTGTCCCACTGTGTCCGGCTGTGTCTGCCGCTGTGTCCTTGCTGTGTCGCCGCTGTGTCCCGCTGTGACCACCTTTGTCCCTCTGTGTCCATCCCTGATTCCCCGCTGTTTCCCCGCTGGGTCCCGCTGGGTCCCCGCTGTGTCCTGCTCTGTCCCCCGCTATGTCCCCCGCTTTGTCCCCACTGTGTCCCGCTGTGTCCCCCGCTGTTTCCCGTTGTGTCCCCAGCTGTGTACCCCGCTGTGTCCCGCTGTGTCACACTGTGTCCCTTGGTGTCCCGTTTGTCCCCCGCTGTTTCCCCCGGTGAGTCCCCGCTGTGTCCCCCCTGTGTCCCGCTGTATCCTCCCTGTGTCTCCTGCTGTGTCCCGCTGTGTCCCCCACTGTGTCCCAATGTGTCCCCACTTTATCGACGCTGTGTCCCGCTGGGTCCCGCTGTGTCCTGGCTGTGTTCCCCGCTGTGTCCCACTTTGTACCCCTCTGTGTCCCCCTCTGTGTCCCGCTGTGTCCCCCGCTGTGTCCCGCTGTGTCCCTGGAGTACTGCTGTGGCCCCCGCTTAGTCCCGCTGTGTCCCCGTAGTGTCCCGCTGTGTCAAACTGTGTCCCCCGGTGTGTCCCGCTGTGTCTACTGCTGTGTCCCTGCTGTGTCCCGCTGGGTCCCGCTGTGTCCCGCTGTGTCACCGCTGTGTCCTCGCTGTGTCCCACGCTGTTTCCCA
>NW_012287719.1:0-2998 GCF_000151885.1 Dipodomys ordii
TCACGTTGTGTCCACAGCTGAGTACCACGCTGTGTAACGCTGTGTGCCCGCTGTATCGACGCTGTGTCCCACTGGGTCCCGCTGTGTCCTCGCTGTGTTCCCCGTTGTGTCCCGCTGTGTCCCCCGCTTTGTCCTCGCTGTGTCCCCCACTGTGTCCTGCTGTGTCCTCGCTGTGTCCCCTGCTGGGTCCCGGTGGGTCCTGCTGTGTCCTCGCTGTGTCCACCGCTGTGTTCCGTTGTGTCCCAAGCTGTGTCCCCCGCTATGTCCCGATGTGTCTACTGCTGTGTCCATGCTATGTCTTGCTGTGTCGCTCTGTGTCCCCCGCTGTGTCCGCTGCTGTGTCCTGCTGTTTTCCCCGCTGTGTCACCAATGTGTCCCGCTGTGTCTCGCTGTGCCCCCACTCTGTCCCGTTGTGTCCACAGCTGGGTACCACGCTGTGTAACCCTGTGTCCCCGCTGTATCGACTCTGTGTCCTGCTGGGTCCCGTTGTGTCCTCGCTGTGTTCCCCGCTGTGTCCCTCTGTGTCCCCAGCTGTGTTCCCCGCTGTGTCCCGCTGTGTCATCGCTGGGTCCCCCGCTGTGACCCGCTGTGTCCCACGCTGTGTTTCGCTGTGTCCCGCTATGTCCAGCTCGGTCCCTGCTGTGTCCCGCTGTGTGCCCGCTGTGTCCCGCTGTGTACTCCGTTGTTTCCAGCTGTGTCACCTCTGTGTCTCGCTTTCGCCCCTCTCTGTCTCCGCTGTCCCCTGCTGTGTCCCCCGCTGTGTCCCGCTGTGTGCCACTGTGTCCCCCACTTTTTCCCGCTGAGTCCCCTCTGTGTCACCGCTGTGTCCCGCTGTGTACCCCGCTGTGTCCCACTATGTTCCCGCAGTGTCCCCGCTGTGTACCGCTCTTTCCCACTTTGTCCTCTCTGTGTTCCCCGCAGTGTCCCGTTGTGTTCCCAGCTATGGACCCCGGTGTGTCCCGCTGTGTCCCCGCTGTAACGACGCTGGGTCCCGCTGGGTCCCGCTGTGTCCTCCCTGTGTTCCCCGCTGTGTCCCGTTGTGTCCCCTGCTGTGTACCTCGCTGTGTCCCGCTGTGTCCCAGCAGTATCGACGCTGGGTCCCGCTGGGTCCCGCTGTGTCCTCCCTGTGTAACACGCTGTGTCCCGCTGTGTCCGCCACTGTGTCCCGCTGTGTCTACTCCTTTGTCCCCGCTGTGTCCTCGCTGTGTCCCACGCTGTGTTCTGCTGTGGCCTCACATTTTTCCCCACTGTGTCCCGCTGTGTACCCCTCTGTGTCCCCCCGCTGTGTCCCGCTGTGTCCCCCGCTGTGTACCCCTCTGTGTCCCCCCGCTGTGTCCCGCTGTGTCCCCCGCTGTGTCCCTGCTGTGTCCCCGCTGTGTCCCGCTGTGTCCCGCTGTGTACTGCTGTGTCCCCCGCTGAGTCCCGCTGTGTCCCAATGTGTCCTCGCTCTGTCCCCCTCTGTGTACCGCTGTGTCCTTCCTGTGTCCCCCGCTGTGTCCCGCTGTGTCCCGCTCTATCCTTGCAGTGTCCCCCACTGTGTGCAGCTGTGTCCTCGCTGTGTCCCCCGCTGTGTCTCGCTGTGTCCTTTTGTGTCCCGCTGTTTCCCCGCTGTGTCCCTGCTGTGTGCCTCTGTGTATCCCGCTGTGTCCAGCTTTGTCCCCACCGTGGCTCGCTGTGTCCCCCGCTGTGTCCCGCTGTGTCCCCCGCTGAGTCCCCGCTGTGTCCCCGCTGTGTCCCGCTGTGTCCCCCGCTGTGTCCCGCTGTGTCCCGCTGTGTCCTTGCTGTGACCCGCTCTGTCCCCACTGTATCGACGCTGTGTCCTGCTGTGTTCCGCTGTGTCCTCGCTGTGTTCCCCGCTGTGTCCCACTGTGTACCCCTCTGTGTCTCCCGCTGTGTCCCGCTGTGTCCCCCGCTCTGACCCGCTGTGTCCCGCTTTGTCCCCCACTGTGTCCCTGCTGTCTCCCCGGTGTGTCCCACTGTGTCCCACTGTGTACTGCTGTGTCTCCCGCTGAGTTCCACTGTGTCCCGCTGTGTCCCCAGTGTGTGCCCGCTGTGTCCCTCTGTGTACCCCGCTGTGTCCAGCTGTGTCCCCACTGTGTCCCGCTGTGTCCCCTGTCCCCTGCTGTCCCCCGCTGTGTCCCCCGCGGTGTCCGGCTGTGTCTCGCTGTGTCCCTGCTTTGTCCCGCTTTGCCCCTGCTGTGTCACCGTTCTGTGCCGCTGTGTCACACTGTGTCCCGTGTTGTCCCGCTTTTTCCCCCGCTGTGACCTCGCTATGTTTCCAGCTGTGTCCCGCTGTGTACCACTCTGTGTCCCCCGCTGTGTCCCGCTGTGTACCCGCTGTGTCCCTCTATGTTCCCTCAGTGTCCCAGCTGTGTCCCGCTGTGTCCTTGCTGTGTCCACTGCTGTGTCCCGTTGTGTCCCCAGCTGTGTACCCCACTATGTCCCGCGGTGTCCTCGCTGTATCGACGCTGTGTCCTGCTGAGTCCCGCTGGGTCCCCCGATGTGTCCCTTTGTGTCCCCAGCTGTGTACTCCGCTGTGTCCCGCTGTGTACCCCGCTGTGTCCCGCTATGTTCCCGCAGTGTCCCCGCTGTGTCCCGCTGTGTCCTCGCTGTGTCCCCCGCTGTGTCCCTGCTGTGTCCCGCTGTGTCCCGCTGTGTCACGCTGTGTCCTCGATATGTCCCACGCTGTGTTCCGCTGTGTCCCCCGCTGTGTCCCGCTGTGTCCCGCTGTGTCCCCCGCTGTGACCCGCTGTGTCCCGCTGTGTCCCCCGCTGTGTCCTCACTGTGTGCCCTCTGTGTCCCGCTGTGTACCCCGCTGTGTCCAGAAGTGTCCCCGCTGTGTCCCGCTTTGTCCCCTCTCTGTCCCCTGCTGTCCCCCGCTGTGTCCCCCGCTGTGTTCCCACTGTGTCCCGAATGTGTCGCCCACTTTGTCCCGCTGGGCCCCTGCAGTGTCAAACGCTGTGTCCTACTGTGTCACACTGTGTCCCGTGTTGTCCTG
>NW_012287720.1:0-6922 GCF_000151885.1 Dipodomys ordii
CGCTGTGTCCCAATGTGTCCTCGATCTGTCCCCCGCTGTGTACCGCTGTGTCCATCCTTTGTCCCCCGCTGTGTCCCGCTGTGTCCCGCTCTGTCCCCCGCTATGTCCTGCTGTGTCCCCCGCTGTTTCCCGCTCTATCCTTGCTGTGTCCCCCACTGTGTGCCGCTGTGTCCTCACTGTGTCCCCCGCTGTGTCCCGCTGTGTCCTTTTGTGTCACGCTGTTTTCCCGCTGTGTCCCTGCTGTGTCCCTCTGTGTACCCCGCTGTGTCCAGTTTTGTCTCCGCTGTGTCTCGCTGTGTCCCACGCTCTGTCCCACACTGTGTCCCGCCTTGTCCCGCGCTGTGTCCCGCTGTGTCCCCCGCTGTGTCCCGCTGTGTCACCCCCTGAGTCCCCGCTGTGTCACCGCTGTGTCCCGCTGTTTCCTCGCTGTGTCCCCTGCTGTCAACCTCTCTGTCCCCTGCTGTGTCTCACGCTTTTTCCCCGCTGTGTCCCACTGTGTCCCGCTGTGTCCGGCTGTGCCCCCACTGTGTCCCGTTGAGTCCACAGCTGTGTACCACACTGTGTAACGCTGTGTCCCCGCTGTATCGACGCTGTGTCCCGCTGTGTCCTCGCTGTGTTCCCCGCTGTGTCCCGCTGTGTCCCCCGCTGTGTCCCCCGCTGTGTCCTCACTGTGTCCCCTGCTGTGTCCTGCTGTGTCCTCACTGGGTCCCCCACTGTGTCCCGCTTTGTCCCCCGCTGTGTCCCGCTGTGTCCCACTGTGTCCCCGCTGTGTGCCTGCTGTGTCCCGCTGTGTCTCCCGCTTTGTCCCGCTGTGTCCCCGCTGTGTCCCGCTGTGTCCCGCTGTGTCCCCGCTGTGTGCCCGCTGTGTCCTGCTGTGTACCCCGCTATGTCCAGCTGTGTCACCGCTGTGTCTCGCAGTGGCCATTCTCTGTATTTGCTGTCCCCCGCTGTGTCCCCCGCTGAGGCCCCCGCTGTGTCCCACTGTGTCCCCCGCTTTTTTCTGCTGTGTCCCGCAGTGTCCCCGCTGTGTCCCGCTGTGTAACACTGTGTCCCGTGGTATCCCACTTTGTCCCACGCTGTGTCCCCCGCTGAGTCCCCTTTGTGTCACCTATATGTCCCCCTTAGTCCTCGAAGTGTGCCCCGCTGTCTCATGCTTTGTCTCACGAAGTGTTCCGCTGTGTCACGCTGTGTCCCCGCTGTGTCCCCAGCTGTGTCCCGCTGTGTCCCGCTGTGTACCCCGCTGTGTCCTGCTATGTTCCCGCAGTGTCCCCGATGTGTCCCGCTGTGTCCCGCTGTGTCCTCGCTGTGTCCCCAGCTGTGTACCCCACTCTGTCCCGCTGTGTCCCCCGCTGTGTCTCTGCTGTGTCCCCGCTGTGTCCCGCTTTGTCCTGCTGTGTACGGCTATGTCCCCCGCTGTGTCCCGCTGTGTCCTGCTGTGTCACGCTGTTTCCTCGCTGCGTCCCCGCTGTGTCCCTCTGTGTACCCCGCTGTGTCCAGCTTTGTCCCTGCTGTATCTTGCTGTGTCCCACGCTCTGTCCCCCTCTGTTTCCCGCTCTGTCCCCCTCTGTGTCCCGCTGTGTCCCCAGCTGTGTCCCACTGTGTCCCCGCAGGGTCACTGCTGTTTCCCACTGTGTCCCGCTGTGTTCCGTGGTGTCCCTCTTTGTCTCCCGCTGTGTTCCCCGCTGAGTCCCCGCTGTGTCCCGCTGTGTCCTCGCTGTGCCCCCTGCTGTCTCACGCTCTGTCCCCCGCTCTGTCTCATGCTTTGTCCCCGCTGTGTCCCACTGTGTCCCGCTGTGTTCCGCTGTGCCCCCACTGTATTTCGTTGTGTCCACTGCTGTGTACCACGCTGTGTAACGCTGTGTGCCCGCTGTATCTACGCTGGGTCCCGCTGGGTCCCGCTGGGTCCTCGCTGTGTCTCCCGCTGTGTCCCGCTGTGTCCCCCGCTGTGTCCCGCTGTGTCCCCCGCTGAGTCCCCGCTGTGTCACCGCTGTGTCCCGCTGTTTCCTCGCTGTGTCCCCTGCTGTCTCCCTCTCTGTCCCCTGCTGTGTCTCACGCTTTTGTCCCCGCTGTGTCCCACTGTGTCCCGCTGTGTCCGGCTGTGCCCCCACTGTGTCCCGTTGTGTAAAGAGATGTGTACTACGCTGTGTAACGCTGTGTCCCCGCTTTATCGACGCTGTGTCCCGCTGTGTTCCGCTGTGTCCTCACTGTGTTCCCCACTGTCTCCTGCTCTGTCCCTCGCTGTGTCTCACGCTTTGTCCCCGCTGTGTCCCACTGTGTCCCGCTGTGTCCGGCTGTGCCCCCACTGTGTCCCGTTGTGTCCACAGCTGAGTACCACGCTGTGTAACGCTGTGTGCCCGCTGTATTGACGCTGTGTCCCGCTGGGTCCCGCTGTGTCCTCGCTGTGTTCCCCGCTGTGTCCCGCTGTGTCCCCCGCTGTGTCCTCGCTGTGTCCCCCGCTGTGTCCTGCAGTGTCCTCGCTGTGTCCCCCACTGGGTCCCGGTGGGTCCTGCTGTGTCCTCGCTGTGTCCACCGCTGTGTCCCCAGCTGTGTCCCCCGCTATGTCCCGATGTGTCTACTGCTGTGTCCATGCTATGTCTTGCTGTGTCGCGCTGTGTCCCCCGCTGTGTCCGCTGCTTTGTCCTGCTGTTTTCCCCGCTGTGTCACCAATGTATCCCGCTGTGTCCTCACTGTGTCCCGCTGTGTCTCGCTGTGCCCCCACTCTGTCCCGTTGTGTCCACAGCTGGGTACCACGCTGTGTAACCCTGTGTCCCCGCTGTATCGACGCTGTGTCCTGCTGGGTGCCGTTGTGTCCTCGCTGTGTTCCCCGCTGTGTCCCGCTGTGTCCCCCGCTATGTCCTCGCTGTGTCCCGCTGTGTCCCAGCAGTATCGACGCTGGGTCCCGCTGGGTCCCGCTGTGTCCTCCCTGTGACCCACGCTGTGTCCCGCTCTGTCCGCCACTGTGTCCTGCTGTGTCTACTGCTTTGTCCCCGCTGTGTCCCGCTGTGTCCCGCTGTGTCCTCGCTGTATCCCACGCTGTGTTCTGCTGTGGCCTCACTTTTTTCCCCGCTGTGTCCCGCTGTGTACCCCTCTGTGTCCCCCCGCTGTGTCCCGCTGTGTCCCCCGCTGTGTCCCTGCTGTGTCCCCGCTGTGTCCCGCTGTGTCCCGCTGTGTACTGCTGTGTCCCCCGCTGAGTCCCGCTGTGTCCCAATGTGTCCTCGCTCTGTCCCCCTCTGTGTACCGCTGTGTCCTTCCTGTGTCCCCTGCTGTGTCCCGCTGTGTCCCGCTCTGTCCCGCTCTGTCCTTGCTGTGTCCCCCACTGTGTGCAGCTGTGTCCTCGCTGTGTCCCCCGCTGTGTCTCGCTGTGTCCTTTTGTGTCACGCTGTTTCCCCGCTGTGTCCCTGCTGTGGCCCTCTGTGTACCCCGCTGTGTCCAGCTTTGTCCCCGCCGTGTCTCGCTGTGTCCCCCGCTGTGTCCCGCTGTGTCCCCCGCTGAGTCCCCGCTGTGTCCCCGCTGTGTCCCGCTGTGTCCCCCGCTGTGTCCCGCTGTGTCCCGCTGTGTCCTTGCTGTGACCCGCTCTGTCCCCACTGTATCGACGCTGTGTCCCGCTGTGTTCCGCTGTGTCCTCGCTGTGTTCCCCGCTGTGACCCGCTGTATACCCCTCTGTGTCTCCCGCTGTGTCCCGCTGTGTCCCCCGCTCTGACCCGCTGTGTCCCGCTTTGTCCCCCACTGTGTCCCTGCTGTGTCCCCGGTGTGTCCCACTGTGTCCCGCTGTGTACTGCTGTGTCTCCCGCTGAGTTCCGCTGTGTCCCGCTGTGTCCCCAGTGTGTGCCCGCTGTGTACCTCTGTGTACCCCGCTGTTCCAGCTGTGTCCCCGCTGTGTCCCGCTGTGTCCCCTGTCCCCTGCTGTCCCCCGCTGAGTACCCCGCGGTGTCCCGACTGTGTAATCACTATGTCCCGCTTTGCCCCTGCTGTGTCACCGTTCTGTCCCGCTGTGTCACACTGTGTCAAGTGTTGTCCCGCTTTTTCCCCCGCTGTGACCTCGCTATGTTTCCAGCTGTGTCCCGCTGTGTACCACTCTGTGTCCCCCGCTGTGTCCCGCTGTGTACCCGCTGTGTCCCTCTATGTTCCCTCAGTGTCCCAGCTGTGTCCCGCTGTGTCCTCGCTGTGTCCACTGCTGTGTCCCGTTGTGTCCCCAGCTGTGTACCCCACTATGTCCCGCGGTGTCCCCGCTGTATCGACGCTGTGTCCTGCTGGGTCCCGCTGTGTCCCCCGATGTGTCCCTTTGTGTCCCCAGCTGTGTACTCCGCTGTGTCCCGCTGTGTACCCCGCTGTGAGCGCTATGTTCCCGCAGTGTCCCCTCTGTGTCCCGCTGTGTCCTCACTGTGTCCCTGCTGTGTCCCTGCTGTGTCCCGCTGTGTCCCGCTGTGTCACCACTTTGTCTCGCTGTGGCCACTCTCTGTCTCCGCTGTCCCCCGCTGTGTGCCCCGCTGTGGCCCGCTGTGTCCCGCTGTGTCCCCCGCTTTGTCCTGCTGTGTCCCGCAGTGTTCCCGCTGTGTCACACTGTGTAACACTGTGTCCCGTGGTGTCCCACTTTGTACCACGCTGTGTCCCCCGCTGAGTCCCCTCTGTGTCGCCTCTGTGTCCCCCTGTGTCCTCGCTGTGTGCCCCGCTGTCTCCCGCTTTGTCTCCCGCTGTTTTCTGCTGTGTCCCACTGTGTCCCCGCTGTGTCCCCAGCTGTGTCCCGCTGTGTCCCGCTGTGTACCCCGCTGTGTCTTGCTATGTTCCCGCAGTGATCCCGCTGTGTCCCGCTGTGTCCCGCTGTGTCCTCGCTGTGTCCCCAGCTGTGTACCCCACTCTGTCCTGCTGTGTCCCCCGATGTGTCTCTGCTGTGTCCCCGATGTGTCCCGCTTTGTCCTGCTGTGTACTGCTGTGTCCCCCGCTGTGTCCCGCTGTGTCCTGCTGTGTCACGCTGTTTCCCCGCTGCGTCCCCGCTGTATCCCTCTGGGTACCCCGCTGTGTCCAGCTTTGTCCCTGCTGTGTCTCGCTGTGTCCCACGCTCTGTCCCCCTCTGTTTCCCGCTCTGTCCCCCTCTATGTCCCGCTGTGTCCCCAGCTGTGTCCCACTGTGTCCCCACAGGGTCACTGCTGTTTCCCGCTGTGTCCCGCTGTGTTCCGTGGTGTCCCTCTTTGTCTCCCGCTGTGTCCCCCGCTGAGTCCCCGCTGTGTCCCGCTGTGTCCTCGCTCTGTCCTCCGCTGTCTCCCGCTCTGTCCCCCGCTGTGTCTCACGCTTTGTCCCCGCTGTGTCCCACTGTGTACCGCTGGGTCCCGTTGTGCCCCCACTGTATTTCATTGTGTCCACAGCTGTGTACCACGCTGTGTAATGCTGTGTGCCCGCTGTATCTACGCTGTGTCCCGCTGTGTCCCGCTGGGTCCTCGCTGGGTCCCCCGCTGTGTCCCGCTGTGTCCCCGGCTGTGTCCCGCTGTGTCCCCCGCTGAGTCCCCGCTGTGTCACCGCTGTGTCCTGCTGTTTCCTCGCTGTGTCCCCTGCTGTCTCCCTCTCTGTCCCCTGCTGTGTCTCACGCTTTGTCCCCGCTGTGTCCCACTGTGTCCCGCTGTGTCCGGCTGTGCCCCCACTGTGTCCCGTTGTGTAAACAGATGTGTACAACGCTGTGTAACGCTGTGTCCCCGCTGTATCGACGCTGTGTCCCGCTGTGTCCCGCTGTGTCCTCGCTGTGTTCCCCGCTGTCTCCCGCTCTGTCCCTCGCTGTGTCTCACGCTTTGTCCCCGCTGTGTCCCACTGTGTCCCGCTATGTCCGGCTGTTCCCCCACTGTGTCCCGTTGTGTCCACAGCTGAGTACCACGCTGTGTAACGCTGTGTGCCCGCTGTATCGACGCTGTGTCCCGCTGGGTCCCGCTGTGTCCTCGCTGTGTTCCCCGCTGTGTCCCGCTGTGTCCCCCGCTTTGTCCTCGCTGTGTCCCCCGCTGTGTCCTGCTGTGTCCTCGCTGTGTCCCCCGCTGGGTCCGGTGGGTCCTGCTGTGTCCTCGCTGTGTCCACCGCTGTGTCCCGTTGTGTCCCCAGCTGTGTCCCCCGCTATGTCCCGATGTGTCTACTGCTGTGTCCATGCTATGTCTTGCTGTGTCGCGCTGTGTCCCCCGCTGTGTCCGCTGCTTTGTCCTGCTGTTTTCCCCGCTGTGTCACCAATGTGTCCCGCTGTGTCCTCGCTGTATCCTGCTGTGTCTCGCTGTGCCCCCACTCTGTCCCGTTGTGTCCACAGCTGTGTACCACGCTGTGTAACCCTGTGTCCCCGCTGTATCGACGCTGTGTCCTGCTGGGTGCCGTTGTGTCCTCGCTGTGTTCCCCGCTGTGTCCCGCTGTGTCCCCCGCTGTGTCCTCGCTGTGTCCCCCGCTGTGTCCCGCTTTATCCTCGCTGTGTTCCCCGCTGTGTCCCGCTTTGTCCCCCGCTGTGTCCCCCGCTGTGTCCTCGCTGTGTCCCCTGCTGTGTCCCGCTGTGTCCTCACTGGGTCCCCCACTGTGTCTCGCTGTGTCCCCCGCTGTGTCCTGCTGTGTCTGCTGTGTCCCCGCTGTGTGCCTGCTGTGTCCCGCTGTGTCTCCACTTTGTCCCGCTGTGTCCCACTGTGTCCCCGCTGTGTCCCGCTGTGTCCAGCTGTGTCCCCGCTGTGTGCCCGCTGTGTCCCGCTGTGTACCCCGCTGTGTCCAGCTGTGTCACCGCTGTGTCTCGCTGTGGCCACTCTCTGTCTCCGCTGTGTCCCGCTGTGTCCCCCGCTGTGTCCCGCTGTGTCCCGCTGTGTAACACTGTGTCCCGTGGTGTCCCAATTTGTCCCACGTTGTGTCCCCCGCTGAGTCCCCTCTGTGTCGCCGCTGTGTCCCCCTGAGTCCTCGCTGTGTCCCCTGCTGTCTCCCT
>NW_012287721.1:0-9446 GCF_000151885.1 Dipodomys ordii
TGTCCCCAGCTGAGTCCCCGCTGTGTCTCCGCTGTGTCCCCGCTGTGTCCCGCTGTGTCCTCCGCTGTCCCGCTGTGTCCCCCGCTGTGTCCACCACTGTGTCCCTTTGTGTCCCCAGCTGTGTAACCCGCTGTGTAACGCTGTGAATCCCGCTGTATCGAGGCTGTGTCCCGCTGGGTCCCGCTGTGTCCTTGCTCTGTTATTCGTGGTGTCCCCCTCTGTCCCCCACTGTGTCCCCCGCTCTGTCCTACTGTGTCCCCCGCTGTGTCTTGTTGTGTCCTACTGTGTCACGTGGTGTCCCGCTTTTTTCCCACTATGTCCCCTGCTGAGTCCCCTCTGTGTCCCTTCTGTGCCCAGCTGTGTCCTCGCTGTGTCCTCTGCTGTCTCCCGCTTTGTCCTACGCTGTGTCCTACTGTGTCCCACTGTGTCCCTGCAGTGTCCCGCACTGTGTCCCGCTGTGTCCCGCTGTGTCCCCCGCTGTGTCATGCTGGGTCCCGCTGTGTCCCCGCTGTGTCTCCGCTGTATCCCGCTGTGTCCCCCGCTGTGTCCCGCTGTGTCCCCCGCTGTGTCCCGCTGTGACCTCCGCTGTGTCCTGCTGTGTCCACTGCTGTGACCCTGTTGTGCCTTGCTGTGTCCCGCTGTGTCCCCCACTGTCCCCCGCTGTGTCCTTGCTGTGTCCCTCTGTGTCCCGCTGTGTCCCAAAGTGTCCCCAGCTGTGTCCCGCTGTGTCACCGCTGAGTCCCGCTGTGTCCTCGCTGTGTCCCCCGCTGTGTCCTTCTTTGTCTCTGCTGTGTACCCCGCTGTGTCCCGCTGTGTCCCCCACTGTGTCCTGCTGTGTCCCCTGCTGTGTCCCCACTGTGTCACGCTTTGTTTCGCTGTGTCCGGCTGTGTGCTCGCTCTGTCTCCCTCAGTGTCCAGCTGTGTCATGCTCTGTCCCTTCTGTGTCCCTCTGTGTCCAGCTCTGTCCCCGCTGTGTCCCGCTGTGTACCCTTCTGTGTCCAGCTGTGTCCCCTCTGTGTCCCACTGTGTCCATTCTCTGTCCCCCGCTGTCCACCGCTGTGTCTCCTGGCTGTGTCCCGCAGTGTCCCCGCTGTGTCCTGCTGTGTCCTACTGTGTCCCGTGGTGTCCCGCTTTTTTCCCTCTATGTCCCCTGCTGAGTCCCCTCTGTGTCCCCGCTGTGTCCAGCTGTGTCCTCGCTGTGTCCTCTGCTGTCTCCCGCTTTGTCCCACGCTGTGTCCTACTGTGTCCCACTGTGTCCCTGCTGTGTCCCCCGCTGTGTCCCGCTGTGTCCCCCGCTGTGACCTGCTGTGTCACGCTGTGTCCCAGCTGTGTCCCTGCTGTGTCCCGCTGTGTCCCCTGATGTGTCCCGCTGGGTCCCGCTGGGTCCCCCGCTGTGTCCCGCTGTGTCCCCGCAAGTTCACCGCTGTTTCACGCTGTGTCCTGCTGTGTTCCGTGCTGTCCTGCCTTGTCCCCCGCTGTGTACCGCTGTGTCCACTGCTGGGTCCCCGCTGTGTCCCGCTGTGTCTCGCTGTGTCCCGCTGTGTCCTCGCTTTGTCCCATGCTGTGTTAAGCTGTGTCCTCCCTGTGTCCCCCGCTGTGTCCCGCTGTATCCCCCGCTGTGCCCCGCAGTGTCCCGCTGTATCCCGCTGGGTCCCCCGCTGTGTCTCGCTGTGTCCCCCGCTGTGCCCCGCAGTGTCCCGCTGTGTCCCGCTCTGTCCCCCACTGTGTCCCCCGCTGAGTCCTCTATGTGTCGCCGCTGTGTCCCGCTGTGTCCTCGCTGTGTCCCCCGCTGTCTGCCGCTTTGTCCCCCCTGTGTCCCAAGCTGTGTCCCGCTGTGTCCCGCTGTGTACCCCGCTGTGTCCCACTATGTTTCCGCAGTGTCCCCGCTGTGTACCGCTGTGTCCCGCTGTGTCCGGCTGTGCCCCCACTGTGTCCCATTGTGTCCCCAGCTGTGTACCTCGCTGTGTCCCGCTGTGTCCCCGCTGTATCGATGCTGTGTCCCGCTGTGTCCTCGCTGTGTTCCACGCTGTGTTCTGCTGTGGCCTCGCTCTTTTCCCCGCTGTGTCCCCCTCTGTCTCCCCCGCTGTGTCCCGCTGTGTCCCCCGCTGTGTCCCTGCTGTGTCCCGCTGTGTCCCGCTGTGTACTGCTGTGTCCCCCGCTGAGTCCCGCTGTGTCCCCGCTGTGTCCCAATGTGTCCTCGATCTATTCCCCGCTGTGTACCGCTGTGTCCATCCTGTGTCCCCCGCTGTGTCCCGCTGTGTCCCGCTCTGTCCCCTGCAATGTCCTGCTGTGTCCCCGCTGTTTCCCGCTCTATCCTTGCTGTGTCCCCCACTGTGTGCCGCTGTGTCCTCGCTGTGTCCCCCGCTGTGTCCCGCTATGTCCTGCTGTGTCACGCTGTTTCCCCGCTGCGTCCCTGCTGTGTCCCTCTGTGTACCCCGCTGTGCCCAGTTTTGTCTCCGCTGTGTCTCGCTGTGTCCCACGCTCTGTCCCACACTGTGTCCCGCCTTGTCCCGCGCTGTGTCCCGCTGTGTCCCCCGCTGTGTCCCGCTGTGTCACCCCCTGAGTCCCCGCTGTGTCACCGCTGTGTCCCGCTGTTTCCTCGCTGTGTCCCCTGCTGTCACCCTATCTGTCCCCTGCTGTGTCTCATGCTTTTTCCCCGCTGTGTCCCACTGTGTCCCGCTGTGTCCGGCTGTGCCCCCACTGTGTCCCGTTGAGTCCACAGCTGTGTACCACACTGTGTAACGCTGTGTCCCCGCTGTATCGACGCTGTGTCCCGCTGTGTCCCGCTGTGTCCTCGCTGTGTTCCCCGCTGTCTCCCGCTGTGTCCCCCACTGTGTCCCCCACTGTGTCCTCGCTGTGTCCCCTGCTGTGTCCCGCTGTGTCCCACTGTGTCCCCGCTGTGTGCCTGCTGTGTCCCGCTGTGTCTCCCGCTTTGTCCCGCTGTGTCCCCGCTGTGTCACCGCTGTGTCCCGCTGTGTCCCCGCTGTGTGCCCGCTGTGTCCTGCTGTGTACCCCGCTGTGTCCAGCTGTGTCACCGCTGTGTCTCGCTGTGGCCACTCTCTGTCTCCGCTGTCCCCCGCTGTGTCCCCCGCTGTGGCCCGCTGTGGCCCGCTGTGTCCCCCGCTTTTTCCTGCTGTGTCCCGCAGTGTTCCCGCTGTGTCCCGCTGTGTAACACTGTGTCCCGTGGTGTCCCACTTTGTACCACGCTGTGTCCCCCGCTTAGTCCCCTCTGTGTCGCCTCTGTGTCCCCCTGTGTCCTCGCTGTGTGCCCCGCTGTCTCCCGCTTTGTCTCCCGCTGTTTTCTGCTGTGTCCCACTGTGTCCCCGCTGTGTCCCCAGCTGTGTCCCGCTGTGTCCCGCTGTGTACCCCGCTGTGTCCTGCTATGTTCCCGCAGTGATCCCGATGTGTCCCGCTGTGTCCCGCTGTGTCCTCGCTGTGTCCCCAGCTGTGTACCCCACTCTGTCCCGCTGTGTCCCCCGATGTGTCTCTGCTGTGTCCCCGCTGTGTCCCGCTTTGTACTGCTGTGTACTGCTGTGTCCCCCGTTGTGTCCCGCTGTGTCCTGCTGTGTCACGCTGTTTCCCCGCTGCGTCCCCGCTGTATCCCTCTGGGTACCCCGCTGTGTCCAGCTTTGTCCCTGCTGTGTCTCGCTGTGTCCCACGCTCTGTCCCCCTCTGTTTCCCGCTCTGTCCCCCTCTGTGTCCCGCTGTGTCCCCAGCTGTGTCCCACTGTGTCCCCGCAGGGTCACTGCTGTTTCCCGCTGTGTCCCGCTGTGTTCCGTGGTGTCCCTCTTTGTCTCCCGCTGTGTCCCCCGCTGAGTCCCCGCTGTGTCCCCCTGTGTCCTCGCTGTGTCCTCCGCTGTCTCCCGCTCTGTCCCCCGCTGTGTCTCACGCTTTGTCCCCGCTGTGTCCCACTGTGTCCCGCTGGGTCCCGTTGTGCCCCCACTGTATTTCGTTTTGTCCACAGCAGTGTACCACGCTGTGTAATGCTGAGTGCCCGCTGTATCTACGCTGTGTCCCGCTGTGTCCCGCTGGGTCCTCGCTGTGTCCCCCGCTGTGTCCCGCTGTGTCCCCCGCTGTGTCCCGCTGTGTCCCCCGCTGAGTCCCCGCTGTGTCACCGCTGTGTCCCGCTGTTTCCTCGCTGTGTCCCCTGCTGTCTCCCTCTCTGTCCCCTGCTGTGTCTCACGCTTTGTCCCCGCTGTGTCCCGCTGTGTCCGGCTGTGCCCCCACTGTGTCCCGTTGTGTAAACAGATGTGTACAACGCTGTGTAACGCTGTGTCCCCGCTGTATCGACGCTGTGTCCCGCTGTGTCCCGCTGTGTCCTCGCTGTGTTCCCCGCTGTCTCCCGCTCTGTCCCTCGCTGTGTCTCACGCTTTGTCCCCGCTGTGTCCCACTGTGTCCCGCTATGTCCGGCTGTTCCCCCACTGTGTCCCGTTGTGTCCACAGCTGAGTACCACGCTGTGTAACGCTGTGTGCCCGCTGTATCGACGCTGGGTCCCGCTGGGTCCCGCTGTGTCCTCGCTGTGTTCCCCGCTGTGTCCCGCTGTGTCCCCCGCTGTGTCCTCGCTGTGTCCCCCGCTGTGTCCTGCTGTGTTCTCGCTGTGTCCCCCGCTGGGTCCCGGTGGGTCCTGCTGTGTCCTCGCTGTGTCCACCGCTGTGTCCCGTTGTGTCCCCAGCTGTGTCCCCCGCTATGTCCCGATGTGTCTACTGCTGTGTCCATGCTATGTCTTGTTGTGTCGCGCTTTGTCCCCCGCTGTGTCCGCTGCTTTGTCCTGCTGTTTTCCCCGCTGTGTCACCAATGTGTCCCACTGTGTCCTCGCTGTATCCTGCTGTGTCTCGCTGTGCCCCCACTCTGTCCCGTTGTGTCCACAGCTGGGTACCACGCTGTGTAACCCTGTGTCCCCGCTGTATCGACGCTGTGTCCTGCTGGGTGCCGTTGTGTCCTCGCTGTGTTCCCCGCTGTGTCCCGCTGTGTCCCCCGCTGTGTCCTCGCTGTGTCCCCCGCTGTGTCCCGCTGTGTCCTCGCTGTGTTCCCCGCTGTGTCCCGCTTTGTCCCCCGCTGTGTCCCCCGCTGTGTCCTCGCTGTGTCCCCTGCTGTGTCCCGCTGTGTCCTCACTGGGTCCCCCACTGTGTCCCGCTGTGTCCCCCGCTGTGTCCTGCTGTGTCCGCTGTGTCCCCGCTGTGTGCCTGCTGTGTCCCGCTGTGTCTCCACTTTGTCCCGCTGTGTCCCACTGTGTCCCCGCTGTGTCCCGCTGTGTCCCGCTGTGTCCCCGCTGTGTGCCCGCTGTGTCCCGCTGTGTACCCCGCTGTGTCCAGCTGTGTCACCGCTGTGTCTCTCTGTGGCCACTCTCTGTCTCCGCTGTCCCCTGCTGTGTCCCCCGCTGTGTCCCGCTGTGTCCCGCTGTGTCCCCCGCTTTTTCCTGCTGTGTCCCGCAGTGTCCCCGCTGTGTCCCGCTGTGTAACACTGTGTCCCGTGGTGTCCCACTTTGTCCCACGTTGTGTCCCCCGCTGAGTCCCCTCTGTGTCGCCGCTGTGTCCCCCTGTGTCCTCGCTGTGTCCCCTGCTGTCTCCCGCTTTGTCTCACGCTGTGTCCTGCTATGTTCCCGCAGTGTCCGCGCTGTGTCCCGCTTTGTCCCACTGTGTCCTCGCTGTGTCCCCAGCTGTGTACCCCACTGTATTCCACGTGTCCCTGCTGTATCGACGCTGGGTCCCGCTGGGTACCGCTGTGTCATCGCTGTGTCCCCCGCTGTGTCCCGCTGTGTCCCCCGCTGTGTCTCTGTTGTGTCCCCGATGTGTCCCGCTGTGTACTGCTGTGTCCCCCGCTGAGTCCCGCTGTGTCCCAATGTGTCCCAATGTGTCCTCGCTCTGTCCCCCGCTGTGTCCCGTTGTGTCCTCCCTGTGCCCCCGCTGTGTCCCGCTGTGTCCCCCGCTGTGTCCCCCGCTATGTCCCGCTGTGTCCCCCGCTGTGTCCCACTGTGTCCTTGCTGTGTCCCAGGCTTTGTGCCGCTGTGTCCTCGCTGTGTCCCCCGCTGTGTCCCGCTGTGTCCCTCGCTGTGTCTCACGCTTTGTCCCCGCTGTGTCCCACTGTGTCCCGCTGTGTCCGGCTGTGCCCCCACTGTGTCCCGTTGTGTCCACAGCTGAGTACCACGCTGTGTAACGCTGTGTGCCCGCTGTATCAACGCTGTGTCCCGCTGTGTCCCGCTGTGTCCCGCTGTGTCCTCGCTGTGTTCCCCGCTGTGTCCCGCTGTGTCCCCCGCTTTGTCCTCGCTGTGTCCCCCACTGTGTCCTGCTGTGTCCTCGCTGTGTCCCCCGCTGGGTCCCGGTGGGTCCTGCTGTGTCCCTGCTGTGTCCACCGCTGTGTCCCGTTGTGTCCCCAGCTGTGTCCCCCGCTATGTCCCTATGTGTCTACTGCTGTGTCCATGCTATGTCTTGCTGTGTCGCACTGTGTCCCCCGCTGTGTCCGCTGCTGTGTCCTGCTGTTTTTCCCGCTGTATCACCAATGTGTCCCGCTGTGTCCTCGCTGTGTCCCGCTGTGTCTCGCTGTGCCCCCAATCTGTCCCGTTGTGTCCACAGCTGGGTACCACGCTGTGTAACCCTGTGTCCCCGCTGTATTGACTCTGTGTCCTGCTGGGTCCCGTTGTGTCCTCGCTGTGTTCCCCGCTGTGTCCCTCTGTGTCCCCAGCTGTGTCCCCCGCTGTGTCCCGCTGTGTCGTCGCTGGGTCCCCCGCTGTGACCCGCTGTGTCCCACGCTGTGTTTCGCTGTGTCCCACTATGTCCAGCTTGGTCCCTGCTGTGTCCCGCTGTGTGCCCGCTGTGTCCCGCTGTGTACTCCGTTGTGTCCAGCTGTATCACCGCTGTGTCTCGCTTTCGCCCCTCTCTGTCTCCGCTGTCCCCTGCTGTGTCCCCCGCTGTGTCCCGCTGTGTGCCACTGTGTCCCCCACTTTTTCCCGCTGAGTCCCCTCTGTGTCACCGCTGTGTCCCGCTGTGTACCCCGCTGTGTCCCACTATGTTCCCGCAGTGTCCCCGCTGTGTACCGCTCTTTCCCTCTTTGTCCTCTCTGTGTTCCCCGCAGTGTCCCGTTGTGTTCCCAGCTATGGACCCCGGTGTGTCCCGCTGTGTCCCCGCTGTAACGACGCTGGGTCCCGCTGGGTCCCGCTGTGTCCTCCCTGTGTTCCCCGCTGTGTCCCGTTGTGTCCCCTGCTGTGTACCTCGCTGTGTCCCGCTGTGTCCCAGCAGTATCGACGCTGGGTCCCGCTGGGTCCCGCTGTGTCCTCCCTGTGTAACACGCTGTGTCCCGCTGTGTCCGCCACTGTGTCCCGCTGTGTCTACTGCTTTGTCCCCGCTGTGTCCCGCTGTGTCCCGCTGTGTCCTCGCTGTGTCCCACGCTGTGTTCTGCTGTGGCCTCACATTTTTCCCCGCTGTGTCCCGCTGTGTATCCCTCTGTGTCCCCCCGCTGTGTCCCGCTGTGTCCCCCGCTGTGTACCCCTCTGTGTCCCCCCGCTGTGTCCCACTGTGTCCCCCGCTGTGTCCCTGCTGTGTCCCCGCTGTGTCCCGCTGTGTCCCGCTGTGTACTGCTGTGTCCCCCGCTGAGTCCCGCTGTGTCCCAATGTGTCCTCTCTCTGTCCCCCTCTGTGTACCGCTGTGTCCTTCCTGTGTCCCCCGCTGTGTCCCGCTGTGTCCCGCTCTATCCTTGCAGTGTCCCCCACTGTGTGCAGCTGTGTCCTCGCTGTGTCCCCCGCTGTGTCTCGCTGTGTCCGTTTGTGTCACGCTGTTTCCCCGCTGTGTCCCTGCTGTGTGCCTCTGTGTACCCCGCTGTGTCCAGCTTTGTCCCCGCCGTGGCTCGCTGTGTCCCCCGCTGTGTCCCGCTGTGTCCCCCGCTGAGTCCCCGCTGTGTCCCCGCTGTGTCCCGCTGTGTCCCCCGCTGTGTCCCGCTGTGTCCCGCTGTGTCCTTGCTGTGACCCGCTCTGTCCCCACTGTATCGACGCTGTGTCCCGCTGTGTTCCACTGTGTCCTCGCTGTGTTCCCCGCTGTGTCCCACTGTGTACCCCTCTGTGTCTCCCGCTGTGTCCCGCTGTGTCCCCCGCTCTGACCCGCTGTGTCCCGCTTTGTCCCCCACTGTGTCCCTGCTGTCTCCCCGGTGTGTCCCACTGTATCCCGCTGTGTACTGCTGTGTCTCCCGCTGAGTTCCACTGTGTCCCGCTGTGTCCCCAGTGTGTGCCCGCTGTGTCCCTCTGTGTACCCCGCTGTGTCCACCTCTGTCCCCGCTGTGTCCCGCTGTGTCCCCTGTCCCCTGCTGTCCCCCGCTCTGTCCCCCGCGGTGTCCGGCTGTGTCTCGCTGTGTCCCTGCTTTGTCCAGCTTTGCCCCTGCTGTGTCACCGTTCTGTCCCGCTGTGTCACACTGTGTCCCGTTTTGTCCCGCTTTTTCCCCCGCTGTGACCTCGCTATGTTTCCAGCTGTGTCCCGCTGTGTACCACTCTGTGTCCCCCGCTGTGTCCCACTGTGTACCCGCTGTGTCCCTCTATGTTCCCTCAGTGTCCCAGCTGTGTCCCGCTGTGTCCTTGCTGTGTCCACTGCTGTGTCCCGTTGTGTCCCCAGCTGTGTACCCCACTATGTCCCGCGGTGTCCCGCTGTATCGACGCTGTGTCCTGCTGGGTCCCGCTGTGTCCCCCGATGTGTCCCTTTGTGTCCCCAGCTGTGTACTCCGCTGTGTCCCGCTGTGTACCCCGCTGTGTCCCGCTATGTTCCCGCAGTGTCCCCGCTGTGTCCCGCTGTGTCCTCGCTGTGTCCCCCGCTGTGTCCCTGCTGTGTCCCTGCTGTGTCCCGCTGTGTCCCGCTCTGTCCCACTGTGTCCTCGATATGTCCCACGCTGTGTTCCGCTGTGTCCCCCGCTGTGTCCCGCTGTGTCCTGCTGTGTCCCGCGCTGTGACCCGCTGTGTCCCGCTGTGTCCCCCTCTGTGTCCCCACTGTGTGCCCTCTGTGTCCCGCTGTGTACCCCGCTGTGTCCAGCAGTGTCCCCGCTGTGTCCCGCTTTGTCCCCTCTCTGTCCCCTGCTGTCCCCCGCTGTGTCCCCCGCTGTGTTCCCACTGTGTCCCGCTGTGTCACCCACTTTGTCCCGCTGGGCCCCTGCAGTGTCCCCGCTGTGTCCTACTGTGTCACACTGTGTCCCGTGTTGTCCTGCTTTGGCCCCCGCTGTGACCTTGCTGTGTTTCTCGCTGTGTCCCGCTGTGTACCCTTCTGTGTCTCCCGCTGTGTCCCGCTGTGTACCCTGCTGTGTCCAGCTGTGTCCTCGCTGTGTCCCCCGCTGTCTCCTGCTTTGTCCCACGCTGTGTCCCGCTGTGACCCGCTGTGTCCTCGCTGTGTCCCCCGCTGTGTCCCGCTGTGTCCCCGCTGTGTCCACTGCTGTGTCCCACTGTGTACCCCGCTGTGTCCCGCTATGCCCCTTGAGAACT
>NW_012287722.1:0-7332 GCF_000151885.1 Dipodomys ordii
TCCTCGCTGTGTTCCCTCTGTGTCCCACGCTGTGTTCTGCTGTGTCCTCGCTGTGTCCCACGCTGTGTCCCGTTGTGTCCAGGCTGTGTCCCTGCAGTAAAACCGCTGTGTCTCATGCTGTGTCCTGCAGAGTCCCCCGCTGGGTCCCGCTGTGTCCACTGCTGTGACCCCGCTGTGTCATGCTGTGTCCCGCTGTATACCAAGCTCTGTCCTGCTGTGTCCCCGCTGTGTCCCGCTGTGTCCTCGCTGTGTCCCCCGATGTGTCCATTTGTGTGCCCAGCTGTGTACCCCGCTGTGTCCTGCTGTGTCCCCGCTGTGTCCCGCTGTGTCTCGCTGTGTCCTCGCTGTGTCCCACGCTGTGTTCTGCTGTGTCCTCGCTGTGTCCCCTGCTGTGTCCCGTTGTGTCCCCAGCTGTGTACCCTGCTGTGTCCTCGCTGTGTTCCCCGCTGGGTCCCACTGTGTCCTCGCTGTGTTCCCCTCTGTGTCCTGCAGTGTCCCGCTCTCTGTCCTCCGCTGTGTCCCTCTATGTCCCCAGCTGTGTCCCTGCATTTTCCACGCTGTGTCCCGATGTGTCCTGATGTGTCCCGCTGTGTCTCCCACTGAGTCCCGCTGTGTCCGCCCTGTATCCCCCGCTGTGTCCCGCTGTCTCCCGCTCTGTCCCCCCTGTGTCTCACGCTTTGACCCTGCTGTGTCCCACTGTGTCCCACTGTGTCCCGCTGTGTCCCGCTGTGTCCCCCACTGTATCCCGTTGCGTCCCCAGCTGTGTACCCCGCTGTGTCCCCGCTCTATCGAATCTGTGTCCCGTTGGGTCCCACTGTGTCCTCGCTGTGTCCTTGCTGTGTCCTCCATGTGACCCCCGCTGTGTCCCGCTGTGTCCCCCTCTGTGTCCCCCGCTGTGTCCTCGCTGTGTCCCCTGCTGTGTCCCGCTGTGTCCCCCGCTGTGTCCCGCTGTGTCTCCCGCTTTGTCCCAGTTGGGTCCCGCTGTGTCCTCTGTGTCCTATGCTGTGTCCCGCTGTGTCCCCCGCTGTGTCCCCCGCTGTGTCCCATGTGTCCACTGCTGTGTCCCCGTTGTGTCCCGCAGTTTCCCCTGCTATGTCCCGCTGTGTCCTCGCTGTGTCCCCCGCTGTGTGTTCGCTGTGTACCCCGCTGTTTCCCGCTGTGTCCCGCTGTGTTCCGTCGTGTCCCGCTCTGTCCCCCGCTATGTCCCCCGCTTTGTCCCCGCTGTGTCCCGCTGTGTCCCGCTGTGTCCCTGCTGTGACACTCTCTGTCCCCGCTGTATTGACGCTGTGTCCCGGTGTGTCCCGCTGTGTCCGCGCTGTGTTTCCGGCTGTGTCCCGCTGTGTAACCATCTGTGTCCCCCGCTGTGTCCCTCTGTGTCCCCTCTCTGTCCCCTGCTGTCCCCCGCTGTGTCCCCCGCTGTGTCTTGCTGTGTCGCCCGCTTTGTCCCGCTGTGCCCCTGCAGTGTCCCCGCTGTGTCCCACTGTGTCACACTGTGTCCCGTGTTGTCCCGCTTTGTCCCCCGCTGTGACCTCGCAGTGTTTCCCGCTGTGTCCCGCTGTGTCCTCGCTGTGTTCCCCGCTGTGTCCCGCTGTGTCCACCGTTGTGTCCACCGCTGTCTCCTCACTGTGTCCCCCGCTGTGTCCCGCTGTGTCCTCACTGGGTCCCCCGCTGTGTCCCGCTGTGTCCCCCGCTGTGTCCCGCTGTGTCAGACTGTGTCCCGCTCTGTCCCCGCTGTGTCCCGCTGTGTCCCTCTGTGTCCCCGCTGTGTGTCCGCTGTGTCCTGCTGTGTACCCCGCTGTGTCCAGCTGTGTCCTTTTGTGTCACGCTGTTTCCCCGCTGTGTCCCTGCTGTGTCCCTCTGTGTACCCCGCTGTGTCCAGCTTTGTCCCCGCTGTGTTTCGCTGTGTCCCACGCTCTGTCCCACACTGTGTCCCGCAGTGTCCCGCGCTGTGTCCCGCTGTGTCCCCCGCTGTGTCCCACTGTGTCCCCCGCTGAGTCCCCGCTTTGTCACCGCTGTGTCCCGCTGTTTCCTCGCTGTGTCCCCTGCTGTCTCCCTCTCTGTCTCCCGCTGTGTCTCACGCTTTGTCCCCGCTGTGTCCCACTGGGTCCCACTGTGTCCGGCTGTGCCCCCACTGTGTCCCGTTGTGTCCACAGTGTGTACCACGCTGTGTAACGCTGTGTGCCCGCGGTATCGACGCTGTGTCCTGCTATATCCTGGCTGTGTCCCCCGCTGTCTCCATCTCTGTCCCCCGCTGTGTCTCACGCTTTGTACCCGCTGTGTCCCACTGTGTCCCGCTGTGTGCCGCTGTGCCCCCACTGTGTCCCGTTGTGTCCACAGCTGTGTACCACGCTGTGTATCTCTGTGTGCCCGCTGTATCGGCGCTGTGTCCCGCTGTGTCCTGCTGTGTCCTCGCTGGGTCTCCCGCTGGGTCCCGCTGTGTCCCCCGCTGTGTCCCGCTATTTCCCGCTGTGTCCTCGCTGTGTCCCCCGCTGTGTCCCGTTGTGTTCCTAGCTGTGTACCCCGTTGTGTCCTGCTGTATCGACTCTGTGTCCCACTGGGTCCCGCTGTTTCCTTCCTGTGTTCCCCGCTGTGTCTCGCTGTGTCCCCGCTGTATCGACGCTGTGTCCCCGCTGTGTGCCCGCTCTGTCCCGCTGTGTACCCCGCTGTGTCTAGCTGTGTCACCGCTGTGTCTCGCTGTGGCCACTCTCTCTCTCCGCTGTCCCCTGCTGTGTCCCCCGCTGTGGCTTGCTGTGTCCCACTTTGTCCCCCGCTTTGTCCTGCTGTGTCCCACAGTGTCCCCGCTGTGTCCCGCTGTGTAACACTGTGTCCCGTGTTGTCCCACTTTGTCCCACGCTGTGTCCCCCGCTGAGTCCCCTCTGTGTCGCCGCTGTGTCCCCCTGTGTCCTCGCTGTGTCCCCCGCTGTCTCCGGCTTTGTCTCCCGCTGTGTTCCGCTGTGTCCCGCTGTGTCCCCGCTGTGTCCCCAGCTGTGTCCCGCTGTGTCCTGCTGTGTCCTCCCTGTGTCCCCAGCTGTGTACCCCACTGTGTCCCACTGTGTCCCGGCTGTATCGATGCTAGGTCCCGCTGGGTCCCGCTGTGTCATCCCTGTGTCCCCCACTGTGTCCTGCTGTGTCCCCGGCTGTGTCTCTGCTGTGTCCCCGCTGTGTCCCGCTTTGTCCCACTGTGTACAGCTGTGTCCCCCGCTGAGTCCCGCTGTGTCCCAATGTGTCCCAATGTGTCCTCGCTCTGTCCCCCGCTGTGTCCCGCTGTGTCCCACGCTGTGTCCCACCGTGTCCCCGCAGGGTCACTGCTGTTTCCCGCTGTGTCCCGCTGTGTTCCGTGGTGTCCCTCTTTGTCCCCCGTGGCGTCCCCCACTGAGTCCCCGCTGTGTCACCGCTGTGTCCCGCTGTGTCCTCGCTGTGTCCCCCACTGTCTCCCTCTCTGTCCCCCGCTGTGTCCGCTGCTTTGTCCTGCTGTTTTCCCCGCTGTGTCACCAATGTGTCCCGCTGTGTCCTCGCTGTGTCACGCTGTGTCTCGCTGTGCCCCCACTCTGTCCCCTTGTGTCCACAGCTGGGTACCACGCTGTGTAACCCTGTGTCCACGCTGTATCGACGCTGTGTCCTGCTGGGTGCCGTTGTGTCCTCGCTGTGTTCCCCGCTGTGTCCCGCTGTGTCCCCCGCTGTGTCCTCGCTGTATCCCCCGCTGTGTCCTCGCTGTGTTCCCCGCTGTGTCCCGCTTTGTCCCCCGCTGTGTCACCCGCTGTGTCCTCGCTGTGTCCCCCGCTGTGTCCTGCTTTGTCCCCCGCGGTGTCCCCCGCTGTGTCCTCGCTGTGTCCCCTGCTGTGTCCCTCTGTGTCCACACTGGGTCCCCCACTATGTCCCGCTGTGTCCCCCGCTGTGCCCTGCTGTGTCCGCTGTGTCCCCGCTGTGTGCCTGCTGTGTCCCGCTGTGTCTCCACTTTTTCCCGCTGTGTCCTACTGTGTCCCCGCTGTGTCCCGCTGTGTCCCGCTGTGTCCCCGCTGTGTGCCCGCTGTGTCCCGCTGTGTACCCCGCTGTGTCCAGCTGTGTCACCGCTGTGTCTCGCTGTGGCCACTCTCTGTCTCCGCTGTCCCCCGCTGTGTCCCCCGCTGTGTCCCGCTGTGTCCCCCGCTTTTTCCTGCTGTGTCCCGCAGTGTCCCCGCTGTGTCCCGCTGTGTAACACTGTGTCCCGTGGTGTCCCACTTTGTCCCACGTTGTGTCCCCCGCTGAGTCCCCTCTGTGTCGCCGCTGTGTCCGCCTGTGTCCTCGCTGTGTCCCCTGCTGTCTCCCGCTTTGTCTCACGCTGTGTTCCGCTGTGTCCCGCTCTGTGCCCGCTGTGTCCCCAGCTGTGTCCCGCTGTGTACCCTGCTGTGTCCTGCTATGTTCCCGCAGTGTCCCCGCTGTGTCCCGCTGTGTCCCGCTATGTCCTCGCTGTGTCCCCAGCTGTGTACCCCACTGTGTTCCGCGTGTCCCTGCTGTATCGACGCTGGGTCCCGCTGGGTACCGCTGTGTCATCCCTGTGTCCCCCGCTGTGTCTCTGCTGTGTCCCTGCTGTGTCCCGCTGTGTACTGCTGTGTCCCCCGCTGAGTCCCGCTGTGTGCCAATGTGTCCCAATGGGTCCTCGCTCTGTCCCCCGCTGTGTCCCGTTGTGTCCTCCCTGTGCCCTTGCTGTGTCCCGCTGTGTCCCCCGCTGTGTCCCCCACTATGTCCCGCTGTGTCCCCCACTGTGTCCCACTGTGTCCTTGCTGTGTCCCAGGCTTTGTGCCGCTGTGTCCTCGCTGTGTCCCCCGCTGTGTCCCGCTGTGTCCTGCTGTGTCACACTGTTTCCCCGCTGCGTCCCCGCTGTGTCCCTCTGAGTACCCCGCTGTGTCCAGCTTTGTCCCCGCTGTGTCTCGCTGTGTCCCTCGCTCTGTCCCCCACTGTGTCCCGCTCTGTCCTCCTCTGTGTCCCGCTTTGTCCCCCGCTGTGTCCCACTGTGTCCCCGCAGGGTCACTGCTGTTTCCCGCTGTGTCCCGCTGTGTTCCGTGGTGTCCCTCTTTGTCTCCCGCTGTGTCCCCCGCTGAGTCCCTGCTGTTTCACCGCTGTGTCCCGCTGTGTCCTCGCTGTGTCCCCCGCTGTCTCCCGCTCTGTCCCTCGCTGTGTCTCACGCTTTGTCAACGCTGTGTCCCACTGTGTCCCGCTGTGTCCGGCTGTGCCCCCACTGTGTCCCGTTGTGTCCACAGCTGAGTACCACGCTGTGTAACGCTGTGTGCCGCTGTATCGACGCTGTGTCCCACTGGGTCCCGCTGTGTCCTCTCTGTGTTCCCCGCTGTGTCCCGCTGTGTCCCCTGCTTTGTCCTCGCTGTGTCCCCCACTGTGTCCTGCTGTGTCCTCTCTGTGTCCCCCGCTGGGTCCCGGTGGGTCCTGCTGTGTCCTCGCTGTGTCCACCGCTGTGTCCCGTTGTGTCCCCAGCTGTGTCCCCCGCTATGTCCCGATGTGTCTACTGCTGTGTCCATGCTATGTCTTGCTGTGTCGCGCTGTGTCCCCCGCTGTGTCCGCTGCTGTGTCCTGCTGTTTTCCCCGCTGTGTCACCAATGTGTCCCGCTGTGTCCTCGCTGTGTCCCGCTGTGTCTCGCTGTGGCCCCACTCTGTCCCGTTGTGTCCACAGCTGGGTACCACGCTGTGTAACCCTGTGTCCCCGCTGTATCGACTCTGTGTCCTGCTGGGTCCCGTTGTGTCCTCGCTGTGTTCCCCGCTGTGTCCCTCTGTGTCCCCAGCTGAGTCCCCCGCTGTGTCCCGCTGTGTCCTCGCTGGGTCCCCCGCTGTGTCCCGCTGTGTCCCACGCTGTGTTTCGCTGTGTCCCGCTATGTCCAGCTCGGTCCCTGCTGTGTACCGCTGTGTGCCTGCTGTGTCCCGCTGTGTACTCCGTTGTGTCCAGCTGTATCACCGCTGTGTCTCGCTTTTGCCCCTCTCTGTCTCCGCTGTCCCCTGCTGTGTCCCCCGCTGTGTCCCGCTGTGTGCCGCTGTGTCCCCCACTTTGTCCCGCTGAGTCCCCTCTGTGTCACCGCTGCGTCCCGCTGTGTACCCCGCTGTGTCCCACTATGTTCCCGCGGTGTCCCCGCTGTGTACCGCTCTTTCCCGCTTTGTCCTCTCTGTGTCCCCCGCAGTGTCCCGTTGTATCCCCAGCTGTGGACCCCGGTGTGTCCCGCTGTGTCCCCGCTGTAATGACGCTGGGTCCCGCTGGGTCCCGCTATGTCCTCCCTGTGTTCCCCGCTGTGTCCCGTTGTGTCCCCAGCTGTGTACCTCGCTATGTCCCAGCAGTATCGACGCTGGGTCCCGCTGGGTCCCGCTGTGTCCTCCCTGTGTCCCACGCTGTGTCCCGCTGTGTCCGCCACTGTGTCCCTCTGTGTCTACTGCTTTGTCCCCGCTGTGTCCCGCTGTGAACCGCTGTGTCCTCGCTGTGTCCCACGCTGTGTTCTGCTGTGGCCTCACTTTTTTCCCCACTGTGTCCCGCTGTGTACCCCTCTGTGTCCCCCCGCTGTGTCCCGCTGTGTCCCCCGCTGTGTCCCTGCTGTGTCCCCGCTGTGTCCCGCTGTGTCCCGCTGTGTACTGCTGTGTCCTCCGCTGAGTCCCGCTGTGTCCCAATGTGTCCTCGCTCTGTCTCCCTCTGTGTACCGCTGTGTCCTTCCTGTGTCCCCCGCTGTGTCCCACTGTGTCCCGCTGTGTCCCGCTCTGTCCTTGCTGTGTCCCCCACTGTGTGCAGCTGTGTCCTCGCTGTGTCCCCCGCTGTGTCTTGCTGTGTCCTTTTGTGTCACACTGTTTCCCCGCTGTGTCCCTGCTGTGTCCCTCTGTGTACCCCACTGTGTCCAGCTTTGTCCCCGCCGTGTCTCGCTGTGTCCCCCGCTGTGTCCCGCTGTGTCCCCCGCTGAGTCCCCGCTGTGTCCCGCTGTGTCCCCCGCTGTGTCCCGCTGTGTCCCGCTGTGTCCTTGCTGTGACCCGCTCTGTCCCCACTGTATCGACGCTGTGTCCCGCTGTGTTCCGCTGTGTCCTCGCTGTGTCCCCCGCTGTGTCCCGCTGTGTACCCCTCTGTGTCTCCCGCTGTGTCCCGCTGTTTCCCCCACTCTGACCCGCTGTGTCCCGCTTTGTCCCCCACTGTGTCCCTGCTGTCTCCCCGGTGTGTCCCACTGTGTCCCGCTGTGTACTGCTGTGTCTCCCGCTGAGTTCCGCTGTGTCCCTCTGTGTCCCCAGTGTGTGCCCGCTGTGTCCCTCTGTATACCCCGCTGTGTCCAGCTGTGTCCCCGCTGTGTCTCGCTGTGTCCCTGCTTGTCCCGCTTGCTG
>NW_012287723.1:0-4411 GCF_000151885.1 Dipodomys ordii
CATCTCTGTCTCCGCTGTCCCCCGCTGTGTCCCCCGCTGTGTCCCGCTGTGTCC
Organism: Dipodomys ordii; assembly: GCF_000151885.1. Lineage (NCBI taxonomy): Eukaryota > Metazoa > Chordata > Mammalia > Rodentia > Heteromyidae > Dipodomys > Dipodomys ordii. The sequence goes on from NW_012287723.1 coordinate 55, forward strand.
CGCTGTGTCCCCCGCTTTTTCCTGCTGTGTCCCGCAGTGTCCCTGCTGTGTCCCGCTGTGTAACACTGTGTCCCGTGGTGTCCCACTTTGTCCCACGTTGTGTCCCCCGCTGAGTCCCCTCTGTGTCGCCGCTGTGTCCCCCTGTGTCCTCGCTGTGTCCCCTGCTGTCTCCCGCTTTGTCTCACGCTGTGTCCTGCTATGTTCCCGCAGTGTCCCCGCTGTGTCCCGCTTTGTCCCACTGTGTCCTTGCTGTGTCCCCAGCTGTGTACCCCACTGTATTCCACGTGTCCCTGCTGTATCGACGCTGGGTCCCGCTGGGTACCGCTGTGTCATCCCTGTGTCCCCCGCTGTGTCCCGCTGTGTCCCCCGATGTGTTTCTGTTGTGTCCCCAATGTGTCCCGCTGTGTACTGCTGTGTCCCCCGCTGAGTCCCGCTGTGTCCCAATGTGTCCCAATGTGTCCTCGCTCTGTCCCCCGCTGTGTCCCGTTGTGTCCTCCCTGTGCCCCCGCTGTGTTCCGCTGTGTCCCCCGCTGTGTCCCCCGCTATGTCCCGCTGTGTCCCCCGCTGTGTCCCACTGTGTCCTTGCTGTGTCCCAGGCTTTGTGCCGCTGAGTCCTCGCTGTGTCCCCCGCTGTGTTCCGCTGTGTCCCTCGCTGTGTCTCACGCTTTGTCCCCGCTGTGTCCCACTGTGTCCCGCTGTGTCCGGCTGTGCCCCCACTGTGTCCCGTTGTGTCCTGAGTACCACGCTGTGTAACGCTGTGTGCCCGCTGTATCGACGCTGTGTCCCGCTGTGTCCCGCTGTGTCCTCGCTGTGTTCCCCGCTGTGTCCCGCTGTGTCCCCCGCTTTGTCCTCGCTGTGTCCCCCACTGTGTCCTGCTGTGTCCTCGCTGTGTCCCCCGCTGGGTCCCGGTTGGTCCTGCTGTGTCCCTGCTGTGTCCACCGCTGTGTCCCGTTGTGTCCCCAGCTGTGTCCCCCGCTATGTCCCTATGTGTCTACTGCTGTGTCCATGCTATGTCTTGCTGTGTCGCGCTGTGTCCCCCGCTGTGTCCGCTGCTGTGTCCTGCTGTTTTTCCCGCTGTGTCAAAAATGTGTCCCGCTGTGTCCTCGCTGTGTCCCGCTGTGTCTCGCTGTGCCCCCAATCTGTCCCGTTGTGTCCACAGCTGGGTACCACGCTGTGTAACCCTGTGTCCCCGCTGTATCGACTCTGTGTCCTGCTGGGTCCCGTTGTGTCCTCGCTGTGTTCCCCGCTGTGTCCCTCTGTGTCCCCAGCTGTGTCCCCCGCTGTGTCCCGCTGTGTCGTCGCTGGGTCCCCCGCTGTGACCCGCTGTGTCCCACGCTGTGTTTCGCTGTGTCCCACTATGTCCAGCTTGGTCCCTGCTGTGTCCCGCTGTGTGCCCGCTGTGTCCCGCTGTGTACTCCGTTGTGTCCAGCTGTATCACCGCTGTGTCTCGCTTTCGCCCCTCTCTGTCTCCGCTGTCCCCTGCTGTGTCCCCCGCTGTGTCCCGCTGTGTGCCGCTGTGTCCCCCACTTTGTCCTGCTGAGTCCCCTCTGTGTCACCGCTGTGTCCCGCTGTGTACCCCGCTGTGTCCCACTATGTTCCCGCAGTGTCCCCGCTGTGTACCGCTCTTTCCCACTTTGTCCTCTCTGTGTCCCCCGCAGTGTCCCGTTGTGTCCCCAGCTGTGGACCCCGGTGTGTCCCGCTGTGTCCCCGCTGTAACGACGCTGGGTCCCGCTGGGTCCCGCTATGTCCTCCCTGTGTTCCCTGCTGTGTCCCGTTGTGTCCCCAGCTGTGTACCTTGCTGTGTCCCACTGTGTCCCAGCAGTATCGACGCTGGGTCCCGCTGGGTCCCGCTGTGTCCTCCCTGTGTCCCACGCTGTGTCCCGCTGTGTCCGCCACTGTGTCCCGCTGTGTCTACTGCTTTGTCCCTGCTGTGTTCCGCTGTTTCCCGATGTGTCCTCGCTGTGTCCCACGCTGTGTTCTGCTGTGGCCTCACTTTTTTCCCCGCTGTGTCCGCTGTGAACCCCTCTGTGTCCCCCCGCTGTGTCCCGCTGTGTCCCCCGCTGTGTCCCTGCTGTGTCCCCGCTGTGTCCCGCTGTGTCCCGCTGTGTACTGCTGTGTCCCCCGCTGAGTCCCGCTGTGTCCCAATGTGTCCTCGCTCTGTCCCCCTCTGTGTACCGCTGTGTCCTTCCTGTGTCCCCTGCTGTGTACCCCTCTGTGTCCCCCCGCTGTGTCCCGCTCTGTCCCCCGCTGTGTCCCTGCTGTGTCCCCGCTGTGTCCCGCTGTGTCCCGCTGTGTACTGCTGTGTCCCCCGCTGAGTCCCGCTGTGTCCCAATGTGTCCTCGCTCTGTCCCCCACTGTGTGCAGCTGTGTCCTCGCTGTGTCCCCCGCTGTGTCTCGCTGTGTCCTTTTGTGTTACGCTGTTTCCCCGCTGTGTCCCTGCTGTGTCCTTCTGTGCATCCCGCTGTGTCCAGCTTTGTCCCCGCCGTGTCTCGCTGTGTCCCCCGCTGTGTCCCGCCGTGTCCCCCGCTGAGTCCCCGCTGTGTCCCCGCTGTGTCCCACTGTGTCCCCCGCTGTGTCCCGCTGTGTCCCGCTGTGTCCTTGCTGTGACCCGCTCTGTCACCACTGTATCGACGCTGTGTCCCGCTGTGTTCCGCTGTGTCCTCGCTGTGTTCCCCGCTGTGTCCCGCTGTGTACTCCTCTGTGTCTCCCGCTGTGTCCCGCTGTGTCCCCCGCTCTGACCTGCTGTGTCCCGCTTTGTCCCCCACTGTGTCCCTGCTGTCTCCCCGGTGTGTCCCACTGTGTCCTTCTGTGTACTGCTGTGTCTCCCGCTGAGTTCCGCTGTGTCCCACTGTGTCCCCAGTGTGTGCCTGCTGTGTCCCTCTGTGTACCCCGCTGTGTCCAGCTGTGTCCCCGCTGTGTCCCGCTGTGTCCCCTGTCCCCTGCTGTCCCCCGCTGTGTCCCCCGCGGTGTCCCGCTGTGTCTCGCTGTGTCCCTGCTTTGTCCCGCTTTGCCCCTGCTGTGTCACCGTTCTGTCCCGCTGTGTCACACTGTGTCCCGTGTTGTCCCGCTTTTTCCCCCGCTGTGACCTCGCTATGTTTCCAGCTGTGTCCCGCTGTGTACCACTCTGTGTCCCCCGCTGTGTCCCGCTGTGTACCCGCTGTGTCCCTCTATGTTCCCTCAGTGTCCCAGCTGTGTCCCGCTGTGTCCTTGCTGTGTCCACTGCTGTGTCCCGTTGTGTCCCCAGCTGTGTACCCCACTATGTCCCGCGGTGTCCCCGCTGTATCGACGCTGTGTCCTGCTGGGTCCCGCTGGGTCCCCCGATGTGTCCCTTTGTGTCCCCAGCTGTGTACTCCGCTGTGTCCCGCTGTGTACCCCGCTGTGTCCCGCTATGTTCCCGTAGTGTCCCCGCTGTGTCCCGCTGTGTCCTCGCTGTGTCCCCCGCTGTGTCCCTGCTGTGTCCCTGCTGTGTCCCGCTGTGTCCCGCTGTGTCCCACTGTGTCCTCGATATGTCCCACGCTGTGTTCCGCTGTGTCCCCCGCTGTGTCCCGCTGTGTCCTGCTGTGTCCCGCGCTGTGACCCGCTGTGTCCCGCTGTGTCCCCCTCTGTGTCCCTACTGTGTGCCCTCTGTGTCCCGCTGTGTACCCCGCTGTGTCCAGCAGTGTCCCCGCTGTGTCCCGCTTTGTCCCCTCTCTGTCCCCTGCTGTCCCCCGCTGTGTCCCCCGCTGTGTTCCCACTGTGTCCCGCTGTGTCACCCACTTTGTCCCGCTGGGCCCCTGCAGTGTCCCCGCTGTGTCCTGCTGTGTCACACTGTGTCCCGTGTTGTCCTGCTTTGGCCCCCGCTGTGACCTCGCTGTGTTTCTCGCTGTGTCCCGCTGTGTACCCTTCTGTGTCTCCCGCTGTGTCCCTCTGTGTACCCCGCTGTGCCCAGTTTTGTCTCCGCTGTGTCTCGCTGTGTCCCACGCTCTGTCCCACACTGTGTCCCGCCTTGTCCCGCGCTGTGTCCGGCTGTGTCACACGCTGTGTCCCGCTGTGTCACCCCCTGAGTCCCCGCTGTGTCACCGCTGTGTCCCGCTGTTTCCTCGCTGTGTCCCCTGCTGTCACCTTCTCTGTCCCCTGCTGTGTCTCATGCTTTTTCCCCGCTGTGTCCCACTGTGTCCCGCTGTGTCCGGCTGTGCCCCCACTGTGTCCCGTTGAGTCCACAGCTGTGTACCACACTGTGTAACGCTGTGTCCCCGCTGTATCGACGCTGTGTCCCGCTGTGTCCCGCTGTGTCCTCGCTGTGTTCCCCGCTGTCTCCCGCTGTGTCCCCCACTGTGTCCCCCACTGTGTCCTCGCTGTGTCCCCTGCTGTGTCCCAC
>NW_012287724.1:0-1247 GCF_000151885.1 Dipodomys ordii
GGTCCCTCTGAGTCTCGCTGTTTCCCGCTGTGTCCTCGCTTTGTCCCATGCTGTGTTCCGCTGTGTCCTCCCTGTGTCCCCCGCTGTGTCCCACTGTGTCCCCCGCTGTGCCCCGCAGTGTCCCGCTGTGTCCCGCTGCGTCCTCGCTGTGTCCCACTGTGTCCCCGCTGTTTCCCCGCTGGGTCCTGCTGTGTCCCGCTGGGTCCCGCTGGGTCCCCTGCTTTGTCCCGCTGTGTCCCCGCAGTGTCCCCGCTGTGTCCCGCTGTGTCCCAATGTGTCCCGCTGTGTCCCGCAATGTGCTCCTGTGGTGTCCCCAGCTTTGTCCCCCGCTATGTCCCCAGCTGAGTCCCCTCTGTGTCCCCGCTGTGTCCCGCTGTGTGCCCCGCTGTGTCCCGCTGTGTCCCCCGCTGTGTCCTGCTGGGTCCCGCTGTGTCCTGCTGGGTCCCGCTGTGTCCCGTGTTGTCCCTCTTTGTCCCCCGCTGTGTCCACCGCTGAGTCCCCTCTTTGTGGCCGCTGTGTCCTGCTGTGTCCTCGCTGTGTCCCCCGCTGTCTCCCGCTTTGTCCCCCGCTGTGTCCCCGCTGTGTCACGCTATGTCCTCGCTGTTTCCCCCGCTGTGTCCCGCTGTGTCCCCGCTATGTCCCCAGCTGTGTCCCGCTGTGTCCCACTGTGTACCCCGCTGTGTCCCGCTACGTTCCCGCACTCTCCCGCTGTGTCCCGCTGTGTCCTCGCTTTGTCCCCCGCTGTGTCCCGTTTTGTCCCCAGCTGTGTACCTCGCTGTGTCCCGCTGTGTCCACGCGGTATCGACGATGGGTCCCACTGGGTCCCGCTGTGTCCTCCCTGTGTCCCCAGCTATGTCCCGCCGTGTCTGCCACTGTGTCCCGCTGTGTCTACTGCTTTGTCCCCGCTGTGTCCTGCTGTGTCCCGCTGTGTCCTCGCTGTGTCCCCCGCTGTCTCCCGCTTTGTCCCCCGCTTTGTTCCGCTGTGTCACGCTGTGTCCTGCCTGTGTCCCCCGCTGTATCCCGCTGTGTTCCCGCTATGTCCCAAGCTGTGTTCCGCTGTGTTCCGCTGTGTCCCCCGCTGTGTCCCGCTATGTTCCCGCAGTGTCCCGCTGTGTCCCGCTGTGTCCTCGCTGTGTCCCCCGCTGTGTCCCGTTGTGTCCCCAGCTGTGTACCTCGCTGTGTCCCGCTGTATCCCCGCTGTATCGACGCTGGGTCCCACTGGGTCCCGCTGTGTCCTCCCTTGTGTC
>NW_012287725.1:0-4322 GCF_000151885.1 Dipodomys ordii
GTCCCGCAGTGTTGCCGCTGTGTCCCGCTGTGTAACACTGTGTCCCATGATGTCCCACTTTGTCCCACAATGTGTCCCCGCTGAGTACCCTCTGTGTCGCCGCTGTGTCCCACTGTGTCCCGCTGTGTCCTCGCTGTGTTCCCCGCAGTGTCCCGCTGTTTACTCCTCTGTGTCCCCCGCTGTGTCCCGCTGTGTCCCGCTGTGTACTACTGTGTCCCCGCTGAGTCCCGCTGTGTCCCCGTTGTGTCCCAATGTGTCCTCGCTGTGTCCCGCGCTGGGTACCGCTGTGTCCCCCCTGTGTCCCCCGCTGTGTCCCGCTGTGTCCGGCTGTGTCCCCCACTGTGTCCCCCGCTGTGTCCCCCGCAGTGTCAGCGCTTTGTCCCGCTGTGTCCTCGCTGTGTCCCGCTGTGTCTCGCTGTGCCCCCACTGTGTCCCGTTGTGTTAACAGCTGTGTACCACGCTGTGTAACGCTGTGTCCCCGCTGTATCGACGCTGTGTACCGCTGGGTCCCGATGTGTCCTCGCTTTGTTCCCCGCTGTGTCCCGCTGTGTCCCCCACTGTGTCCCCCGCTGTGTCCCTATGTGTCCCACGCTTTGTCCCCCTGTGTCCCCGAAGTTTCCCCGCTGTGTCCCGCTGTTTCCCACTGTGTTCTGTGGTGTCCCGCTTTGTCCCCCGCTGTGTCCCCCGGTGAGTCGCCGCTGTGTCCCCGCTTTGTCCCGCTGAGACCTCCATGTGTCCCCCGTCTGTGTCCCGCTGTTTCCCCCGGTGTGTCACGCTGTGTCCACTGCTGGGACCCGGCTGTGTCCCGCTGTGTCCTCACTGTGTCCCACTCTGTGTTCCGCTGTGTCCTCTCTTTGTCCCCCGCTGTGTCCCGCTGTGTCCCCCGCTGTGCCCTGCAGTGTCCCACTCTGTCCCGCTGTGTCCTCGCTGTGTCCCGCTGTGTCCCCCGCTGAGTCCCCGCTGTGTCACCGCTGTGTCCCGCTGTTTCCTCGCTGAGTCCCCTGCTGTCTCCCTCTCTGTCCCCCGCTGTGTCTCACGCTTTGTCCCTGCTGTGTCCCACTGTGTCCCGCTGTGTCCGGCTGTGGCCCCACTGTGTCCCGTTGTGTCCACAACTGTGTACCACGCTGTGTAACGCTGTGTCCCCTCTGTATCGACGCTCTGTCCCACTGTGTCCTGCTGTGTATTCGCTGTGTTCCCCGCTGTGTCCCGCTGTGTCCTCTGCTGTGTCCCCCGCTGTGTCCTTGCTGTGTCCCCTGCTGTGTCCCGCTGTGTCCTCACTGGGTCCCCCACTGTGTCCCGCTGTGTCCCCCGCTTTGTCCCGCATGTCCGGCTATGTCGTTCTCTGTCCCCGCTGTGTCCCGCTGTGTCCCGCTGTGTCACCGCTGTGTGCCTGTTGTGTCCCGCTGTGTCCCATTGTGTCCCCGCTGTGTCCCGCTGTGTCCCCCGCTGTGTCCTCCGTTGTGTCCTTGCTGTGTCCCTGCTGTGTCCCGCTGTGTCCTCACTGGGTCCCCCACTGTGTCCCGTTGTGTCCCCCGCTGTGTCCCGCTGTGTCCGGCTATGTCCCTCTCTGTCCCCGCTGTGTCCCGCTGTGTCCCGCTGTGTCCCGCTGTGTCTACTGCTGTGTCCCGCTGTGTCCCACTGTGTCCCCGCTGTGTCCCGCTGTGTCCCGCTGTGTCCCCGCTGTGTGCCCGCTGTGTCCCACTGTGTACCCCGCTGTGTCCAGCTGTGTCACCGCTTTGTCTCGCTGTGGCCACTCTCTGTCTCCGCTGTCCCCCGCTGTGTGCACCGCTGTGGCCCGCTGTGTCCCGCTGTGTCCCCCGCTTTCTCCTTCTGTGTCCCGCAGTGTCCCCGCTGTGTCCCGCTGTGTAACACTGTGTCCCGTGGTGTCCCACTTTGTCCCACGCTGTGTCCCCCGGTGAGTCCTCTCTGTGTCGCCGCTGTGTCCCCCTGTGTCCTCGCTGTGTCCCCCGCTGTCTCCCGCTTTGACTCCCGCTGTGTTCCGCTGTGTCCCGCTGTGTCCCCGCTGTGTCCGCAGCTGTGTCCCGCTGTGTCCCGCTGTGTACCCTGCTGTGTGCTGCTATGTTCCCGCAGTGTCCCCGCTGTGTCCCGCTGTGTCCCGCTGTGTCCTTGCTGTGTCCCCAGCTGTGTACCCCACTGTGTCCCGCTGTGTCCCTGCTGTATCGACGCTGGGTCCCGCTGTGTCCCTCTGTGTCCTCCCTTTGTCCAAAGCTGTGTCCCGCTGTGTCTACTGCTGTGTCCCCGCTGTGTCCCGCTGTGTCCAGCTGGGTCCCTGCTGTATCCACGCTGGGTCCTGCTGGGTCCTGGTCTGTCATCCCTGTGTCCCCCGCTGTGTACCGCTCTGTCCCCTGCTGTGTCTCTGCTGTGTCCCCGCTGTGTCCCGCTTTGTCCCGCTGTATACTGCTGTGTCCCCCGCTGTATCACGCTGTGTCCCAATGTGTCCCAATGTGTCCTCGCTCTGTCCCCCGCTGTGTCCCGCTGTGTCCTCCCTGTGTCCCCCGCGGTATCCCACTGTGTCCCGCTGTATCCCCCGCTGTGTCCCCCGCTATGTCCCGCTGTGTCCCCCGCTGTGTCCCACTGTGTCCTTGCTGTGTCCCATGCTGTGTGCCGCTGTTGTCCTTGCTGTGTCCCCCGCTGTGTCCCGCTGTGTCCTGTTGTGTCACGCTGTTTCCCCACTGCGTCCCCGCTGTGTCCCTCTGTGTACCCCGCTGTGACCAGCTTTGACCCCGCTGTGTCTCGCTGTGTCCCACGCTCTGTCCCCCACTGTGTCCCGCTCTGTCCCCCTTTGTGTCCCGCTGTGTCCCACTGTGTCCACGCAGTATCACTGCTGTTTCCTGCTGTGTCCCGCTGTGTTCCGTGGTGTCCCTCTTTGTCTCCCGCTGTGTCCCCCGCTGAGACCCCGCTGTGTCAATGCTGTGTCCTGCTTTGTCCTTGCTGTGTCCCCCGCTGTCTCCAGCTCTGTCCCCCACTGTGTCTCACGCTTTTTCCCCGCTGTGTCCCACTGTGTCCCACTGTGTCCGGCTGTGCCCCCACTGTGTCCCGTTGTGTCCACAGCTGTGTACCACGCTGTGTAACGCTGTGTGCCCGCTGTATCGACGCTGTGTCCCGCTGTGTCTCCCGCTGTGTCCTCGCTGTGTTCCCTGCTGTGTCCCGCTGTGTCCCCGCTGTGTCCCCCTGTGTCCCCCGCTGTGTCCCGCTGTTTCCCCCGCTGTGTCCCGCTGTTTCCTCCCGCTGTGTCCCTGCTATGTCCCGCTGTGTCCCTGCTATGTCCCGCTGTGTACCGCTGTGTCCCCCGCTGTGTCCTGTTGTGTCCCCAGCTGTGTACCCCTTTGTGTCCTGCTGTATCGACGCTGTGTCCCACTGGGTCCCGCTGTTTCCTTCCTGTGTTGCCCGCGGGGTCTCGCTGTGTCCCCGCTGTATCGACGCTGTGTTCCCGCTGTGTCCCGCTGTGTCCTGCTCTGTCCTCGCTGTGTCCCCTGCTGTGTCCCGTTGTGTCCCCAGCTGTGTCCCCTGCTATGTTCCGCTGTGTCTACTGCTGTGTCCACGCTGTGTCCCGCTGTGTCTCGCTGTGTCCCACTGTGTCCTCTCTGTGTCCCCCGCTATGTTCCGCTGTGTCCTCGCTGTGTCCCCTGCTGTGTCCCGCTGTGTCCACATTGTGTCCCCCGCTGTGCCGCGCTGTGTCCCGCTGTGTCCCCCGCAGTGTCCGCTGCTGTGTCCTGCTGTGTCCCCCGCTGTGTCACCAATATGTCCCTCTGTGTCCTCGCTGTGTCCCGCTGTGTCTCGCTGTGCCCCCACTCTGTCCCGATGTGTCCACAGCTGGGTACCACGCTGTGTAACACTGTGTCCCTGCTGTATCGACGCTGTGTCCTGCTGGGTCCCGCTGGGTCCTGGCTGAGTTCCCCGCTGTGTCCCGCTGTGTCCCCAGCTGTGTCCCCCGCTGTGTCCCGCTGTGTCCTAGCTGGGTCCCCTGCTGTGTCCCGCTGTGTCCCCTGCTGTGCTCCGCTGTGTCCCGCTATGTCCCGCTTGGTCCCTGCTGTGTCCCCGCTGTGTGCCTGGGTGTCCTGCTGTGTACTATGTTGTGTCCAGCTGTGTCACTGCTGCGTCTCTCTTTGGCCCCTCTCTGTCTCCGCTGTTCCCCTCTGTGTCCCGCTGTGTCCCCCGCTTTGTCCCGCTGAGTCCCCTCTGTGTCGCCGCTGTGTCCCGCTGTGTCCTCGCTGTGTCCCCCGCTGTCTGCCGCTAAGTCCCCGCTTTGTCCCTTGCTGTGTAGCGCTGTGTCCCGCTGTGTACCCCGCTGTGTCCCACTA
>NW_012287726.1:0-889 GCF_000151885.1 Dipodomys ordii
TCAGCCGCTTCCGCCCGGCCCCGCCCCGCGCCGTCCGGAAACGCTCGCCGCGGCGCGGCCCGCAAAGCACGACGGGAAAGCGGTTAAGCCTCTGCTTTCCCCTCTCCCCCCTCCCCCTGGCGCCTGGGCCCCGACAGCCGCGGGCGCGAGCGCTCTGCGCCTGCGCACCTGCCATTTCCCTCGCTCAGGCGGCGGACGGACGGCGCAGGCGCAGGCGCGAGGCTCTCCGTTGAGACGAAACCGCGGCGCCGGAGGTAGGAGGAGTCGGACTTCGGGCTGCGATCCGCGCCCTGGAGGCGAGGGCTGTCCCCCCGGGTCGGCCTCGTTCTCCCGGGGCGGCGGAGCCTTGCTCCCCCGCCTCCTGTCTCGACCCCCTGGCCTGGGCCCCCGCAGTCGGGCGGCGCCGCGCCGGGCGGCCCGGGGCCCGGGCCCGTCGGGGGGCGGTGGGGCCCTGGTCACGGCCCGCCCCGCGACCGGTGGGGCCCGCCCCGCGATCGGGGTCTTCGGGCCGTCGGGGCCGTTCCCCCTCGGCGGGTGGTGGGGTTGGGGAGGTTTATCATCTCTGTGAGAAGTTAAATGTTTTATTTTGGACATAAGTTGATTTTTTTATACAAATTATATTACCCTCTTATCTTATTCTGTTTACTATGGCTATCTTCTTGGAAATTAGAACCATTCTAGTCTGATGCTAGAGTATATTCTAGAAATAATGAAAGTGTTAGAATACATATAAGAAAAAGTCGATTTTTCTTTTTCTTTATGTGATAGAAATTTGTGCAAAGAAGGTGCTCAATACACCATACACTATGACACCATAAGAGTTAATTGTATTTAGTTCTACTTTGGGGTGGATTCGAATATTCTCCCTTTTGCTATCAAATATAACCTA
>NW_012287727.1:0-1451 GCF_000151885.1 Dipodomys ordii
TCAGTCGGTCTGTCTCTGTCTGTCTGTCTGTGTCCTACGGCTTGAACGCTGGATCTGGACACCATTCCCGAGCTTCTTTGCTCAAGGCTGGCGCTCTACCACTTGACCCACAGCTCCGCTTCAGATTCGGGCGGCTTTCCGGAGCCTCAGACCTCCCCGCCCGGGTGCAACACTCTCGCTTCCCGAGGAGCTGGGATCGCAGGTGGAGCCACGTGCCGCCCCTTACCTACGTGGCGGTGACAGGCTCCTGCTCTGGCCGCCCGCGGGCTCACAGGGGCCTGGGCTGACTCGGTGGGGGCGAGGAGGCCGAGCTCGCGCCGTCCGCGAGTTACCGCCGCGCCCGCGCGCTCCCTCCCCGCCCCACGCGCGCGGAACTCCCGAGGGGCACGGGCGCCCCGCAGCGCCGCAGCCCGAGGGAGACCGAGTCTCCCCGGGCCCCGAGCGCGCCCCTTCCGCCCAGGCCAAGGGCTCCGGCCTCGGGTCCCCCAGCCTGCGCCCTCCCCGAGCCTTTACCATCATGGGCAGCCACAGGACAGCTTTGGTCAGCGCCAGGATGAGGGCGAAGCGCCGCTGCGCCACGCTGCGCTCGAAGCTCCGGCTGTCCCACGGGTTCTGGCGCTCGCGGGCTCCGGCCTGGGGGGCGTCGGGCAGGCCAGGTCCCGGAGACGCGGGCGGGGACCCCGAGGCAGAGGCCGCGCGGCGCCCGGACGGAGGGGAGTCCGGGGCGGACGCGCCGCCGGTGATCGCACGGTACTGGGCCTGGGCTCGCGGCGGCGCCTCGGAGCACAGGAGCGGCGGCGCGAGTGGCCCGGCCAGGCCAGCGAGCAGCGCGAGGGCGGCGGCGTAGAGCGCGCAGAGCGGCGGCACGGCGGGCCCCGCCACGCGGCAGCCCCAGGCCGTGCGCTCGAAGGCGCCCCAGCCGCCCAGCGGCAGCGCAGCCAGCCCCAGGCCCGCAGCGCCCGCGCCCAGCGCCGCGCCCAGCGCCTTGCCACGGCCCCGGCAGCCCGCCGGCGTCCCCGCCGCCCGGCGCAGGCTGACGAAGCTGTACCCCACCAGGAGGGCGGCCTTGAGGTTCCCGGAGAGGCCCTGGCCGGTGTAGAGCAGCGCGGCGGCGGCGCATAGGGGCCGCGCGTGGCCGGGCGCGTCGCGGGGCCACTGCAGGCGCAGGAAGAGCCCGGCCGCCACGGCGCCCACAAGGTCGTCCACGGAGCAGGCGGCCACCAGCGCGGGCAGCGCGCCCCGGCGAGGCACGGGCAGCAGCGCTGCCAGCGAGCCCACGCCGCCTGCCAGCGCGGCCAGCGCCAGCGCGCCCGTCACGCAGAAGAGGGCGACGTCCGGGGCGCCCGGCGCGCCGCGCGCCGCCGTGGAGTTGAGCGCCTCGGGCCACGCGTCCGAGCCGTTGCTGGAGTAATGAGCGGAGCAGCCATGGTCCTCGGTCGGCGGACCCCGCG
>NW_012287728.1:0-1245 GCF_000151885.1 Dipodomys ordii
CCCCTCCCTGGCAGGCGCACCCCAGGAGGACCAGAACCCTGGCATTGCCCCTCCACCGCCCCACCCGCCCCACGAGGACCTGCTGGTGACCGCGGATACTTTTTTGACATCTCCTGCCCCCACTCTTCGGGTGGCACCCCAGAGGGGCTGGCTCACGCTGCGGATGGGAATTCCATGCGCGGACCCCTCACCTTCCGGATCCCCGCCCCCTGCCCTGACCAGGCTCTGCGTGGGAGCCCCTTCCCCCTGGGGAGATGGAGCTCGGGTCACGGTCCGTTCAGGTGTCGCCAGGTTGGGCTCTGCCACCCGCCAGGCGGCAGCGCCGGGCAGCCCGGAGCCGGAGCCTCGGAGCGGCGGCTGGCCCCGGCTCGCTGGCTCTGGGCGATCCGATCGGCCCGGAGCTTCCGCCAGCTCGAGCCAGCTCAGCCTGGGCCGGGGGCGGGGGACCGGAGGACCGGGGGACTGGGGGACCAGGGGACAGGGCCGGACGGACACACAAGCATGCGGGGATGGGGGGGGTGGCTGCTCTTCCCCTTCCCCGAGCCCCAAGTGCACGCGATCTTCCGTGGCTCCCCGCAGCCCTGCGCCTCCACACATGCCTGCTCAAGTGGATAGAGCCACGGCCGCCCCGAACCCCCCACCCCCGACCCCGGATCCGCGGCCATCGCGGTCAGCGCCCCCGGAGCGCAGCGCGGCCCCCTCGGGGCGCGCGTGGAGCGCCGCACTCGCCCCTCCCCGTCCCACGCGCGCTGGCGCCGACACGGCCCCCCGCGCGCCGCGCGCCCGCCACCCCGCCACCCACCCGACACCGCGCTCACACTTTCTCGCACACCCTTCCCCGTGAAACGGATCCCGCACCCCTCAGACGCTCGCGCGCTCACACTCGCATCTGCCCGCACTCCGCGCCCTCTCCACACGCAGCTCCTTCCCGGACACCCTCGCCCACGGACGCAACAAAGACACACACGCTCGTGCGCACACACGCGCGCACGCGCGCACACACACACACACTCACACACGCGCGCGCTGGCACGGACCCACGAGCGCTTCTCCCGAAAGCGCCCTCCGAGTCCCCGGCTCGCGCCCCGCCTGCCCGGGACGGCGCACGGACCCCCGGGCGTCTCGGAGCAACCCTGCCCGTCCACCCCGTCCCCGATCGGACCGCGCCCTCCCCGGGCCCGGCTTCTTCCCGGGCCCCCTCCGTCCCCCGCGCACTCACCGCGCGCCAGGTCGAGGATCGCGGCC
>NW_012287729.1:0-2978 GCF_000151885.1 Dipodomys ordii
TCTTTCCGCTGCGTCCCGCTGTGTCCCGCTGTGTCCCCCGCTGTTTCCCGTTGTGTCCCCATCTGTGTACCCTTCTGTGTCCCGCTGTGTAACACTGTGTCCCGCTGTGTCACACTGTGTCCCTTGGTGTCCCGCTTTGTCCCCCGTTGTGTCCCCCGCTGAGTCCCCGCTGTGTCCCCGCTGTGTCCCGCTGTGTCCTCGCTGTGTCCCCCGCTGTCTCCCGCTCTGTCCCCCGCTGTGACTCACGCTTTGTCCACGCTGTGTCCCACTGTGTCCCGCTGGGTGCAGCTGTGTCCTCGCTGTGTTCCCCGTTGTGTCCCGCTGTGTCCCCCGCTGTGTCCCGCTGTGTCCCCCACTGTGTCCCTATGTGTCCCCAGCTGTGTACCTCGCTGTGTCCCGCTGTGTCCCAGCTGTACCGATGCTGTGTCCCGCTGTGTCCTTGTTGTGTTTCCGGCTGTGTCCCCGCTGTGTCCCGCTGTGTCCTTGCTGTGTCACCTCCTGTGTCCCGCTTTGTCCCCCCTGTGTACGCCGCTGTGTCCCGCTGTATTACCCACTGTATCCCGCTGTGTCCCCAGCTGTGTTCCTGCTGTGTCCCCCGCGTTGTCCTCGCTATGTCCCTCTGTTTCCCTCTGTATACCCCGCTGTGTCCCGTTGTGCCCCCGCTGTGTACCCCACTGTGTCCCTCTGTGTCCCCCGCAGTGTCCAGCTGTGTCCTCGCTGTGTCCCGCTGTGTCCCCTGCTGTGTCCCCCGCTGTGTCCGGCTGTGTCCCATGCTGTGTCCCGCTGTGACCATTGCTGTGTCCCCGCTGTGTCCGGCTCTGTCCCCGATGTGTCCGGCTGTGTCCCTGCAATTTCCCCGCTGTGTCCCGCTGTGTACCCCTCTGTGTCCAGCTGTGTCCCCGCTCTATCCCGCTCTGTCCTCACTGTGTCCCCTGTTGTGTCCCGCTGTGTCCCCCGCTGTTTCCGACTTTGTCACGCTGTGTCCCGCTCTGTCCCCGATGTGTCGCACTGTGTCCCGATGTGTCCCCTGCTGTGTCCCCCGCTGTGTCCCGCTATGTCCCCCGCTGTGTCCCGCTGTGTCCCCCGCTGTCTCCTGCTCTGTCCCCCGCTGTGTCTCAAGCTTTGTCCCCGCTGTGTCCCGCTGTGTCCTCCCTGTGTCCTCGCTGTGTCCCCGATGTGTCCCCGCTGTGTCCCGCTGTGTACCCCACTGTGTCCAGCTGTGTTCCCGCTGTGTCCCGCTGTGTCCCCCACTGTGTCCCAATGTGTCCCCAGCTGTGTACCTCGCTGTGTTTCCGGCTGTGTCCCCCGCTGTGTTTCCCGCTGTGTCCCGCTGTGTCTCCCACTGTGTCCCGCTGTGTTCCGCTTTGTCCCCTGCTGTGTCCCTGCTGTGTCCCCACTGTGTCCAGCTGTGTCCTGCTGTGTCCTGCTGTGTCCCGCTGTGTCCCCCGCTGAGTCCCGCTGTGTCCCTGCTTTGTCCAGCTGTGTCCTTGCTGTGTCACCTGCTGTGTCCCGCATTGTCCCCCCTGTGTCTGCCGCTGTGTCCCGCTGTGTCCCCAGCTGTGTTCCTGCTGTGTCCCCTGCGTTGACCTCGATGTGTCCCTCTGTTTCCCTCTGTTTCCCCCGCTGTGTCCCATTGTGTCCCCCGCTGTGTACCCAGCTATGTCCCGCTGTGTACCACGCTGTGTCCCGCTGTGTCCCCCGCTGTGTCCCCCGCAGTGTCCAGCTCTGTCCCCGCTGTGTCCCCGATGTGTCCCCGCTGTGTCCCGCTGTGTACCACGCTGTGTCCAGCTGTGTTCTCGCTGTGTCCCGCTGTGTCCCCTACTGTGTCCCAATGTGTCCCCAGCTGTGTACCTCGCTGTGTCCCGCTGTGTCCCAGCTGTACCGACGCTGTGTCCCGCTGTGGCCTCGCTGTGTTTCCCGCTGTGTCCCCCGCTGTGTTTCCCGCTGTGTCCCGCTGTGTCCCCCACTGTGTCCCGCTGTGTTCCGCTTTGTCCCCTGCTGTGTCCCTGCTGTGTCCCTGCTGTGTCCCGCTGTGTCCCGCTGTGTCCCTCGCTGAGTCCCGCTGTGTCCCCGCTGTGTCCTTGCTGTGTCACCTGCTGTGTCCCGCATTGTCCCCCCTGTGTCTGCCGCTGTGTCCCGCTGTATTCCCCGCTGTGTCCCGCTGTGTCCCCAGCTGTGTTCCTGCTGTGTCCCCCGCGTTGACCTCGATGTGTCCCTCTATTTCCCTCTGTGTCCCCCGCTGTGTCCCGTTGTGTCCCCCGCTGTGTCCCCAGCTGTGTCCCGCTGTGTACACGCTGTGTCCCGCTGTGTCCCCCGCTGTGTCCCCCGCAGTGTCCAGCTGTGTCTCCGCTGTGTCCCGCTGTGTCCCCAGCTGTGTCCCCGCTGTGTCCAGCTGTGTCCCGCTGTGTCCCCCGCTGAGTCCCTCTGTGTCCCCACTGTGTCCCCACTGTACCGACGCTGTGTCCCGCTGTGTCCTTGCTGTGTTCCCCGCTGTGTCCAGCTGTGTCCCCCGCTCTGTCCCCCGCTCTGTCCCGCTGTGTCCCCACTGTGTCCTGCTGTGTTCCGCTTTGTCCTCCACTGTGTCCCGCTGTGTTCTGCTTTGTCCCCGCTGTGTCCCTGCAGTGTCCCCGCTGTGTCCAGCTGTGTCCCGCTGTATCCTGCTGTGTCACGCTGTGTCCCCCGCTGAGTTCGCTGTGTCCTCGCTGTGTCCCGGGGTGTCCCGCTGTGTCCCGCTATGTCCCGGGGTGTCCCGCTTTGTCCCCCACTGTGTCCCCCAGTGAGTCCCCAGTGTGTCCTTGCTGTGTCCCGCTTTGTCCTCCCTGTGTCCCCCGCTGTATCCCACTGTGTCCCTCGCTGTGTCCCGCTGTGTCTTCGCTGTGTTCCCCGCTGTGTCCCACTGTGTACCCCTCTGTGTCCCCCTCTGTGTCCCACTGTGTCCCCCGCTGTGTCCCCGCTGTGTCACGGTGTGTACCCCGCTG
>NW_012287730.1:0-5455 GCF_000151885.1 Dipodomys ordii
TCTGTTCCGCTGTGTGCTTTCTGTGTCCCCCGATGTGTCCCTTTGTGTCCCCAGCTGTGTACCCCACTGTGTCCCACTGTGTCCCCGCTGTATCGACGCTGTGTTCCGCTGTGTCCCTGCTGTGACCCGCTGTGTCCCCGCTGTGTCCCCGCTGTGTCCCGCTGTGTCCTCACTGTGTCCCCCGCTGTGTCCCGCTGTGTCCTTGTTGTGTCCCCGCTGGGTCACCGCTGTTTCCCGCTGTGTTCTGTGGTGTCCCGCTATATCCCTCGCTGTGTCCCCCGCTGTGTCCCCCGCTGTGTCCCGCTGTGTCTACCGCTGTGTCCCTGCTGTGTCCCGCTGTGTCCTCCCTGTGTCCCCTGCTGTGTCCCCCGCTGTGTCCCGCTGTGTCTACTGCTGTGTCCCTGCTGTGTCCCCGTTGTGTCCCCCGCTGTGCACCCGCTGTGTTCCGCTGTGTCCCCCGCTGTGTCCCCCTCTGTGTCCCGCTGTGTCCCTGCTGTGACCCGCTGTGTCCCGCTGTGTCCCGGTTGTGTCCCCGCTGTGTCCCGCTGTGTCCCAGGGTCTGTCCCTCTGTGTCCTTGCTGTGTCCCCTGATGTGTCCCTTTGTGTCCCCAGCTGTGTTATCCACTGTGTCCTGCTGTGTCCTTGCTGTATCGACGCTGTTTCCCACTGTGTCCTGCTGTGTCCTGGCTGTGTCCCCCGCTTTCTCCCGCTGTGTCCCCCGCTCTGTCCCACTGTGTCCCCCACTGTGTCCCGCTGTGTTCCGCTTTGTCCCCCACTGTGACCGGCTGTGTTCCGCTTTGTCCCCCGCTGTGTCCCTGCTGTGTCCCGCTGTGTTCCGCTGTGTCCCGCTGTGTCCTCGCTGTGTCCCACGCTGTGTTCCGCTGTGTCCACGCTGTGTCCACCGATGTGTCCCTTTGTGTCCCCAGCTGTGTAACCCACTGTGTCCCGCTGTGTCCCCGCTGTGTCCTCGCTGTGTTCACCACTGTGTCCCGCTGTGTACTCCTCTGTGTCCCCCTCTGTGTCCCAGTGTGTCCCCCGCTGTGTCCCGCTGTGTCCCTCTGTGTCCCGCTGTGTATTGCTGTGTCCCCCGCTGAGTCCCGCTGTGTCCCCGCTGTGTCCCTGCTGTGTCCCTGCTGTGTCCCCGCTGTATCCCGCTGTGTCCCGCTGTGTCCTCGCTATGTCCCACGCTGTGTTCTGCTGTGTTCTCGCTGTGTCCCCTGCTGTGTCCCGCTGTGTCCCCCGCTGTGTCCCGCTGTGTCCTCGCTGTGTTCCCCGCTGTCTCCCGCTGTGTACTCTTCTGTGTCCCCCTCTGTGTCCCGCTGTGTCCCCCGCTGTGTACCCCGCTCTGGCCCACTGTGTCCCCACTGTATCAACGCTGTGTCCCGCTTGGTCCCGCTGTGTCCTCGCTGTGTCCCCAGCGGTGCCCCCTTTGTCCCCGGCAGTGTCCCGCTGTGTCTACTGCTGTGTCCCTGCTGTGTCCCGCTGTGTCCACCCTGTGTCCCCCACTGTGTCCCGGTGTGTCCTCGCTGTGTTCCACGCTGTGTTCCGCTGTGTCCTCGCTGTATCCACCGATGTGTCCCTTTGTGTCCCCAGCTGTGTAACCCACTGTGTCCCGCTGGGTCCCCGCTGTGTCCTTGCTGGGTTCACCACTGTGTCCCGCTGTTTACTCCTCTGTGTCCCCCTCTGTGTCCCAGTGTGTCCTCCGCTGTGTCCCGCTGTGTCCCGCTGTGTACAGCTGTGTCCCCCGCTGAGTCCCGCTGTGTTCTCGCTGTGTTCCCCGTTGTGTCCCGCTGTGTACCCCTCTGTGTCCCCCTCTGTGTTCCGCTGTGTCCCCCGCTGTGTTCCGCTGTGTCCCGCTGTGTCCTGCTGTGTACTGCTGTGTCCCCCGCTGAGTCCCGCTGTGTCCCCGCTGTGTCCCGCTGTGTCCCGCTGTGTCCCCTGCTGTGTCCCGCTGTGTCCTTGCTGTGTCCCCCGATGTGTCCCGCTGTGTCCCCTGCTGTGTTTCGCTGTGTCCCCGCTGTATCGTCGCTGTGTCCAGCTGGGTCCCGCTGTGTCCTCGCTGTGTCTCCCGCTGTGTCCCGCCGTGTCCCCCGCTGTGTCCTGCTGTGTCTACTGCTGTGTCCCTGCTGTGTCCTGCTGTGTCCCGCTGTGTCCCGCTTTGTCCTCGCTGTGTCCCACACTCTGTTCCGCTGTGTCCCCGCTGTATCGACGCTGTGTCCCGCTGAGTCCCGCTGTGTCCCGCTGTGTCCTGCTGTGTACTGCTGTGTCCCCCGCTGAGTCCCGATGTGTCCCTGCTGTGTCCCTCCTGTGTCCCCCGCTGTGTCCCGCTGTGTCCTCGCTGTGTCGCCCGCTGTGTCCCGCTGTGTCCCCCGCTGTGTCTCGCTGTGTCCTGCTGTGTCCCGCTGGGTCCCGCTGTGTCCTCGTTGTGTCTCCCGCTGTGTCCCGCCGTGTCCCCCGCTGTGTCCCGCTGTGTCTACTACTGTGTCCCACGCTGTGTTCCGCTGTGTCCTTGCTGTGTCCTCCGATGTGTCACTTTGTGTCCCCAGCTGTATAACCACTGTGTCCCCGCATTATCAACGCTGTGTCCCGCTGTGTCCCGCTGTGTCCTCGCTGTGTCCCCCGCTGTCTCTCGCTTTGTCCCACGCTGTGTCCCGCTGTGTCCTGCTGTGTCCTCACTGTGTCCCGCGCTGTGTCCCGCTGTGTCACCGATTTGTCCCCCGCTGTGTCCCACTGTGTCCTGCTGTGTACCCTGCTCTGTCCTGCTATGTTCCCGCAGTGTCCCCGCTGTGTCCCGCGGTGGCCCGCTGTGTCCCGGGGTGGCCCGCTTTGTCCCCCGCTGTGTCCCCCGGTGTGTCCCTGCTGTGTCCCTGCTGTGTCCCTGCTGTGTCCCCGGTGTATCCCGCTGTGTCCCGCTGTGTCCTCGCTGTGTCCCAGGCTGTTTTCCGCTGTGTCCTCGCTGTGTCCCCTGCTGTGTCCCGTTGTGTCCCCAGCTGTGTACCCTCTGTGTCCTGTGTCACCGCTGTATCGAGGCTGTGTCCCGCTTGGTCCCACTGTGTCCTCGCTGTGTCCACCGCTGTGTCCACCTGTGTCCCCCACTGTGTCCCGCTGTGTCTACTACTGTGTCCCTGCTGTGTCCCGCTGTGTCCTCCCCGTGTCCCCCGCTGTGTCCCGCTGTGTCCCCAACTGTGTCCCGCTGTGTCTACTGCTGTGTCCCTGCTGTGTCCCACTGTGTCCTCGCTGTGTTCCCCGCTGTGTCCCGCTGTGTACTCCTCTGTGTCACCCTCTGTGTCCCAGTGTGTCCCCCGCTGTGTCCCGCTGTGTCCCGCTGTGTCCTGCTGTGTACTGCTGTGTCCCCGGCTGAGTCCCACTGTGTCCTCGCTGTGTTCCGCTGTGTCCCACAGTGTCCCTCTCTGTGTCCCGCTGTGTCCCCCGCAGTGTCCCGTTGTGTCCCCGCTGTATCGATGCTGTGTCCCGCTGGGTCCTGCTGGGTCCCCCGCTGTGTCCAGCTGTGTCCCCCGCTGTGTCCTGCTGTGTCTACTGCTTTGTCCCTGCTGTGTCCTGCTGTGTCTTGCTGTGTCCCGCTGTGTCCTCTCTGTGTCTCAAGCTGTGTTCCGCTGTGTCCTCACTGTGTCCCCCGATGTGTCCCTTTGTGTCACCAGCTGTGTACCCCGCTGTGTCCCACTGTGTCCCCGCTGTATCGCCGCTGTGTCCCGCTGGGTCCCGCTGTGTCCTCACTGTGTTCCCCGGTGTGTCCCGCTGTGTACTCCTCTTTGTCCCCCTCGGTGTCCTGCTGTGTCCCCCGCTGTGTTCCGCTGTGTCCCGCTGTGTCCCGCTGTGTAAAGCTGTGTCCCCTGCTGAGTCCCGCTGTGTCCCCGCTGTGTCCCGCTGGGTCCCGCTGTGTCCCCCGCTGTGTCCCGCTGTGTCTACTGCTGTGTCTCTGCTGTGTCCCGCTGTGTTCTGCTGTGTCCCCCTCTGTCCTGCTGTGTCCTCGCTGTGTCCCATGCTGTGTTTCGCTGTGCCCTCGCTGTGTCCCCGCTGTGTCCCGCTGTGTCCCTCTGTGTCCCACTGTGTACTGCTGTGACCTCCGCTGAGTCCCGCTGTGTCCCCAATGTGTCCCTCTGTGTCCCACCTGTGTCCCCTGCTGTGTCCCGCTGTGTCCACTGCTGTGTCCCCTTTGTGTCCCGCTGATTGCCCCACTATGTCTCACTGTGTCCTAGATGTGTCCCCCGCTCTGTCCCGCTGTGTCCTCGCTGTGTCCCCCGATGTGTCCCGCTGTGTCCCCCGCTGAGTTCCGCTGTGTCCCGCTGTGTCCCCGCTGTATCGATGCTGTGTCCCGCTTTGTCCCGCTGTGTCCTCGCTGTGTCTCCCGCTGTGTCCCGCCATGTCCCCCGCTGTGTCCTGCTGTGTCTACTGCTGTGTCCCTGCTGTGTCCCGCTGTGTCCCGGTGTGTCCCGCTGTGTCCTTGCTGTGTCCCACGCTTTGTTCCGCTGTGTCCTCGCTATGTCCCCCGTTGTGTCCCTTTGTGTCCCCAGCTGTGTAACCCTCTGTGTCCCGCTGTGTATCCGCTGTATCGACGCTGTGTCCCGCTGTGTCCTCACTGTGTCCCCCGCTGTCTCCCGCTTTGTCCCCCGCTGTGTCCCACTGTGTCCCGCTGTGTACCCTGCTGTGTCCAGCTATGTTCCCGCAGTGTCCCCGCTGTGTCCTGCTGTGTCCCGCTGTGTCCCGGGGTGTCCCGCTTTGTCCCCCACTGTGTCCCCCGATGAGTCCCCGCTGTTTCCCCGCTGTGTCTTGTTGTGTTCTCCCGGTGTCCCCCGCTGTGTCCCGCTGTGTCCCTTGCTGTTTCCCGCTGTGTCTACTGCTGTGTCCCTGCTGTGTCCCTCTTTGTCTTGCTGTGTCCCGCTGTGTCCTCGCTGTGTCCCACGCTGTGTTCCGCTGTGTCCTCGCTGTGTCCCCAGATGTGTCCCTTTGTGTCCCCAGCTGTGTACCCGCTGTGTCCCGCTGTGTCCCCGCTGTATCGCCGCTGTGTCCCGCTGTGTCCCGCTGTGTCCTCGCTGTGTTCCCCGCTGTGTCCTGCTGTGTACCCCTCTGTGTCCCCCTCTGTGTCCCGCTGTGTCCCCCGCTGTGTCCCGCTGTGTCCCGCTGTGTACTGCTGTTTCCCCCGCTGAGTCCCGCTGTGTCCCCACTGTGTCCACCTTGTGTCCCCCGCTGTGTCCCGCTGTGTTCCGCTGTGTCCCCCGCTGTGTCCCACTGTGTCCTCGCTGTGTCGCCCGCTGTGTCCCGCTGTGTCCCCCGCTGTGTCTCGTTGTGTCCCGCTGGGTCCCGCTGTGTCTTTGTTGTGTCTGCCGCTGTGTCCCGCCGTGTCCCCTGCTGTGTCCCGCTGTGTCTACTACTGTGTCCCTGCTGTGTTCCGCTGTGTCCCGCTGTGTCCCGCTGTGTCCTCGCTGTGTCCACGCTG
>NW_012287731.1:0-10976 GCF_000151885.1 Dipodomys ordii
TGTCCCCCGCTTTTAACCGCTCTGTCCCTTTGTTTCCCGCTGTGTCCCGCTGTGTCCCGCTGTGTCCCCGCTGTGTCCCCCTGTGTCCCGCTCTATCCCCCACTCTGTACCCAGTGTCCTGCTGTGTCCCGCTGTGTCCCCCACTGTGTCCCGTTGTGTCCCAGCTGTGTACCCCGCTGTGTCCCCCTGTGTCGTCGCTGTTTCGACACTGTGTCCCAATGGGTCCCACTGTGTCCTCGTTGTGTTCCCCGCTGTGTCCCGCTGTTTCCCCTGCTCTGTCCTCTGCTGTGTCCCACGCTGAGTCCCGCTCTGTCCCTCGCTGTGTCCTGCTGTGTCCCCCGCTGTGTCCCTCTCTGTCCCCGCTGTGTCCCGCTGTGTCCCCCGCTGTGTCCCCCGCTGTGTCCTCGTTGTGTCCCCGCTGTGTCCTGCTCGTTCCTCACAGTGTCCACTGCTGTGTCCCGCTGTGTCCCCCGCTGTGTCCCGCTATTTCCCCCGCTTTGTCCCCCGCAGTGTCCCGCTGTGTCCCGCTGTGTCCTCGAATATCCCCCGCTCTGTCCCGCTGTGTCCTCACTGTGTCCCCCGCTGTGTCCCGCTATTTCCCCCGCTCTGTCCCCCGCTGTGTCCCCCGCTATGTCCCGCTATTTCCCCCGCATTTCCCCCCGCAGTGTCCCACTGTGTCCCGCTGTGTCCTTGCTTTGTCCTGCAGTGTCCCCCACTCTGTCCCCGCTTTGTTCGGTTGTATCCCCCACTGTGTCCCACTGTGTCCCCCACTTTGTCCCGCTCTGTGCTTCTGCAGTGTCCCCGCTTTGTCCCAGTGTGCCCCACTGTGTCCAGTGGTGTCCCGATTTGTCCCCCGCTGTGTCACCCGCTGAGTCCCATCTGTGTCCCCGCTGTGTTCCGCTGTTTCCCCCTGTGTCCCCCGCTGTGTCCCGCTGTGTCCCGCTGTGTCCCCCGCTTTGTCCCGCTGTGTCCCCGGAGTGTCCTCCCGCTGTGTCCCCGCTGTATCGCCGCTGTGTCCCTCAGGGTCCCGCTGTCTCCCACTTTGTCCCACGCTGTGT
Source organism: Dipodomys ordii (assembly GCF_000151885.1). Lineage (NCBI taxonomy): Eukaryota > Metazoa > Chordata > Mammalia > Rodentia > Heteromyidae > Dipodomys > Dipodomys ordii. The sequence goes on from NW_012287731.1 coordinate 1,059, forward strand.
CCCGCTGTGTCCTGCTTTGTCCTCACTGTGTCCCACGCTGTGTCCCGCTTTGTCACCGATTTGTCCCCCGCTGTGTCCCACTGTGTCCTGTGTACCCTGCTGTGTCCCGCTATGTACTCGCAGTGTCCCCGTTGTGTCCCGCTGTGTCCCGCTGTGTCCCGGGGTGTCCCTTTTTGTCCCCCGCTGTTTCCCCCTGTCTGTCCCTGCTGTGTCCCTGCTGTGTCCCCGCTGTATCCCGCTGTGTCCCGCTGTGTCCTCGCTGTGTCCCACGCTGTTTTCCGCTGTGTCCTCGCTGTGTCCCCTGCTATGTCCCGTTGTGTCCCCAGCTGTGTACCCCGCTGTGTCCCGCCTTGTCACCGCTGTATCGATGCTGTGTCCCGTTTGGTCCAGCTGTGTCCTCGCTGTGTCCCCCGCTGTGTCCCTCTGTGTCCCCCGCTGTGTCCCGCTGTGTCTACTGCTGTGTCCCTGCTGTGTCCCGCTGTGACTTCCCTGTGTCCCCCACTGTGTCCCGCTGTGTCCCCCGCTGTGTCCCGCTGTGTCTACTGCTGTGTCCCTGCTGTGTCCCACTGTGTCCTCACTGTGTTCCCCGCTGTGTCCCGCTGTGTACTCCTCTGTGTCACCCTCTTTGTCCCAGTGTATCCCCCGCTGTGTCCCGCTGTGTCCCGCTGTGTCCCGCTGTGTACTTCTGTGTCCCCCTCTGAGACCCACTGTGTCCCCGCTGTGTCCCGCTGTGTCCCACATTGTGCCCCTCTGTGTCCCGCTGTGTCCCCCGCAGTGTCCCGTTGTGTCTCGCTTTATCGACGCTGTGTCCCGCTGGGTCCCGCTGTGTACTCGCTGTGTCCCCTGCTGTGTCCTGCTGTGTCTACTGCTTTGTCCCTGCTGTGTCCTGCTGTGTCTTGCTGTGTCCCGCTGTGTCCTCTCTGTGTCCTAGGCTGTGTTCCGCTGTGTCCTCGCTGTGTCCCCCGATGTGTCCCATTGTGTCACCAGCTGTGTACCCCGATGTGTCCCACTGTGTCCCCGCTATATCGACGCTGTGTCCCGCTGTGTCCCGCTTTGTCCTCGCTGTGTTCCCCGCTGTGTCCCGCTGTGTACCCCTCTGTGTCCCCCTCTGTGTCCCGCTGGGTCCCCCGCTGTGTTCCGCTGTGTCCCACAGTGTCCCCTGCTGTGTCCCGCTGTGTCTACTGCTGTGTCCCTGCTGTGTCCCGCTGTGTTCTGCTGTGTCCCCCTGTGTCCCGCTTTGTCCTCGCTGTGTCCCACGCTGTGTTTCGCTGTGCCCTCGCTGTGTCCCCCGCTGTGTCCCGCTGTGTCCCTCTGTGTCCCGATGTGTACTGCTGTGTCCTCTGCTGAGTCCCGCTGTGTCCCTGCTGTGTCTCCCGCTGTGTCCCGCCGTGTCCCCTACTGTGTCCTGCTGTGTCTACTGCTGTGTCCCTGCTGTGTCCTGCTGTGTCCCGCTGTGTCCCGCTGTGTCCTTGCTGTGTCCCACGCTCTGTTCCGCGGTGTCCTCGCTGTGTCCCCCGTTGTGTCCCTTTGTGTCCCCAGCTGTGTAACCCACTGTGTCCCGCTGTGTCCCCGCTGTATCGACGCTGTGTCCGCTGTGTCCAGCTATGTCCTCGCTGTGTCCCCCGCTGTCTCCCGCTTTGTCCCACGCTGTGTCCCGCTGTGTCCCGCTGTTTCCTCGCTGTGTTCCGCGCTGTGTCCGCTGTGTCCCCGCTTTGTCCCCCACTGTGTCCCACTGTGTCCCGCTGTGTACCCTGCTGTGCCAGGCTATGTTCCCGCAGTGTCCCCGCTGTGTCCCGCTGTGTCCCGCTGTGTCCCGGGGTGTCCCGCTTTGTCCCCCGCTATGTCCGTCTGTGAGTCCCCGCTGTGTCCCCGCTGTGTCCCGCTGTGTCTACTGCTGTGTCCCTGCTGTCACGCTGTGTCCTGCTTTGTCCCGCTGTGTCCTCGCTGTGTCCCACGCTGTGTTCCGCTGTGTCCTCGCTGTGTCCCCCGATGTGTCCCTTTGTGTCCCCTGCTGTGTACCCGCTGTGTCCCGCTGTGTCCCCGCTGTATCGCCGCTGTGTCCCTCAGGGTCCCGCTGTGTCCTCGCTGTGTTCCCCGCTGTGTCCCGCTGTGTACCCCTCTGTGTCCCCCTCTGTGTCCCGCTGTGTCCCCCGCTGTGTCCCGCTGTGTCCTGCTGTGTACTGCTGTTTCCCCCGCTGAGTACTGCTATGTCCCCGCTGAGTCCCGCTGTGTCCCCGCTCTGTCCCTTTGTGTACCAGCTGTATCGACGCTGTGTCCCGCTGTGTCCCCCAATGTGTTCCCCGCTGTGTCCCGATGTGTACCCCTCTGTGTCCCCCTCTGTGTCCAGCTTTGTCCCGCGCTGTGTCCCGCTGTGTCCCGCTGTGACCACCGCTGTGTCCCTGCTTTGTCCCCGCTGTGTCCTGCTGTATACTGCTGTGTCCCCCGCTGAGTCCGGCTGTGTCCCCGCTGTGTCACGCTGTGTCCCCCCTGTGTCTCCCGCTGTGTCCCACTGTGTCCCGCTGTGTCACCCACTGTGTCCCGCTGTGTCCCCGCAGGGTCACCGCTGTTTCTCGCTGTGTACCGCTGTGTTCCGTGGTGTCCCGCTTTGTCCCCCGCTGTGTCCCCCGCTGAGTCCCCGTTGTGTCCCCCGCTTTGTACCGCTGTATCCCCGCATTGTGCCCGCTGTGTCCCGCTGTGTCACACTGTCGAGTGGTATCCTGCTTTGTCCCCGCTGTGTCCCCCACTGAGTCCCCTCTGTGTCGCCGCTGTGTCCTCGCTGTGTTCCCGCTGTCTCCCGCTTTGTCCCCCTCTGTGTCCCGCTCTGTCCCGCTGTGTCCTCGCCGTGTCCCCCGCTGTGTCCAGCTGTGTCCCCGCTGTATCCCAAGCTGTGTCCCGCTGTGTTCCGCTGTGTCCCCCGCTGTGTCCCCCTGTGTCCCGCTGTGTCCCCGCTGTGTCCCCCTGTGTCCCCCGCTGTGTCCCGCTGTGTCCCGCTGTATCCTTGCTGTGACCCACTCTGTCCCCTCTGTATCGACGCTGTGTCCTGCTTTGTCCCGCTGTGTCCACGCTGTATTCCCCGCTGTGTCCCGCTGTGTACACCTCTGTGTCCCCCGCTGTGTCCCGCTGTGTCCCCCGCTGTGACCCGCTGTGTCCCTCTGTGTCCCTGACTGTGTCCCTGCTGTCTCCCCGGTGTGTCCCACTGTGTCCCTCTGTGTACTGCTGTGTCTCCCGCTGAGTTCCGCTGTGTCCCGCTGTGTCCCCAGTGTGTGCCCGCTGTGTCCCTCTGTGTACCCCGCTGTGTCCAGCGGTGTCCCCTCTGTGTCCCGCTGTGTCCCCTGTCCCCTGCTGTCCCCCGCTGTGTCCCCCGCTGCGTCCCGTTGTGTCTTGCTGTGTCCCTGCTTTGTCCTGCTTTGCCCCTGCTGTGTCCCAGCTGTGTCCCGTTGTGTCACACTGTGTCCCGTGTTGTCCCGCTTTGTCCCCCGCTGTGACCTCGCTGAGTTTCCCGCTGTGTACCGCTGTGTACCACTCTGTGTCCCCCGCTGTGTCCAGCTGTGTACCCCACTGTGTCCCGCTATGTTCCCGCAGTGTCCCCGCTGTGTCCCGCTGTGTCCTCGCTGTGTCCACCGCTGTGTCCCGTTGTGTCCCCAGCTGTGTACCCCGCTGTGTCCCGCGGTGTCCCCGCTGTATCGAAGCTGTGTCCTGCTGGGTCCTGCTGTGACCTCGCTGTTGTCCCCGCTGTGTCCTGCTGTGTCCCCCGCTGTGTCCCTGCTGTGTCTCGCCGTGTCCCCGCTGTGTCCCTGCTCTGTCCCCTCTGTGTCTCGATGTGTACTGCTGTGTCCCTGCTGAGTCCCGCTGGGTCCCCGCTCTGTCCCTTTGTGTCCCAGCTGTATCGACGCTGTGTCCCGCTGTGTCCCCCAATGTGTTCCCCACTGTGTCCCGATGTGTACCCCTCTGTGTCCCCCTCTGTGTCCAGCTTTGTCCCGCGCTGTGTCCCGCTGTGTCCCGCTGTGACCACCGCTGTGTCCCTGCTTTGTCCCCGCTGTGTCCTGCTGTATACTGCTGTGTCCCCCGCTGAGTCCGGCTGTGTCCCCGCTGTGTCACGCTGTGTCTCCCCTGTGTCTCCCGCTGTGTCCCACTGTGTCCCGCTGTGTCACCCACTGTGTCCCGCTGTGTCCCCCAGTTTCACCGCTGTTTCTCGCTGTGTACCGCTGTGTTCTGTGGTGTCCCGCTTTTTCCCCCGCTGTGTCCCCTGCTGAGTCCCCGTTGTGTCCCCCGCTTTGTACCGCTGTATCCCCGCATTGTGCACGCTGTGTCCCGCTGTGTCACACTGTCGAGTGGTATCCTGCTTTGTCCCCGCTGTGTCCCCCACTGAGTCCCCTCTGTGTCGCCGCTGTGTCCTCGCTGTGTTCCCGCTGTCTCCCGCTTTGTCCCCCTCTGTGTCCCGCTCTGTCCCGCTGTGTCCTCGCCGTGTCCCCCGCTGTGTCCAGCTGTGTCCCCGCTGTATCCCAAGCTGTGTCCCGCTGTGTCCCCCTGTGTCCCCCGCTGTGTCCCGCTGTGTCCCGCTGTATCCTTGCTGTGACCCACTCTGTCCCCGCTGTATCGACGTTGTGTCCTGCTCTGTCCCGCTGTGTCCGCGCTGTATTCCCCGCTGTGTCCTGCTGTGTACACCTCTGTGTCCCCCGCTATGTCCCGCTGTGTCCCCCGCTGTGACCCGCTGTGTCCCGCTGTGTCCCCGACTGTGTCCCTGCTGTCTCCCCGGTGTGTCACACTGTGTCCCGCTGTGTACTGCTGTGTCTCCCGCTGAGTTGCTCTGTGTCCCGCTGTGGCCCAATGTGTCCTCGCTGTGTCATGCTCTGTCCTGCTCTGTCCCCGCTGTGTCCCGCTTTGTCCTTCTGTGTCCCCACTGTGTGCCTGCTGTGTCCCTCTGTGTACCCCGCTGTGTCCAGCTGTGTCCCCGCTGTGTCCCACTCTGTCCCCTCTCTGTCCTCTGCTGTTCCCCGCTGTGTCCCCCGCTGTGTCCCGCTCTGTCCTTGCTGTGTCCCCCACTGTGTGCAGCTGTGTCTCGCTGTGTCCTTTTGTGTCACGCTGTTTCCCCGCTGTGTCCCTGCTGTGTCCCTCTGTGTACCCCGCTGTGTCCAGCTTTGTCTCCGCTGTGTCTCGCTGTGTCCCACGCTCTGTCCCACACTGTGTCCCGCAGTGTCCCCCGCTGTGTCCCGCTGTGTCCCCCGCTGTGTCCCGCTGTGTCCCCCGCTGAGTCCCCACTGTGTCCCCGCTGTGTCCCGCTTTGTCCCCCGCTGTGTCCCGCTGTGTCCCGCTGCGTCCTTGCTGTGACCCGTTCTGTCCCCACTGTATCGACGCTGTGTCCCGCTGTGTCCACGTTGTGTTCCCCGCTGTGTCCCACTGTGTACCCCTCTGTGTCCCCCGCTGTGTCCCACTGTGTCCCCCGCTGTGACCCGCTGTGTCCCGCTTTGTCCACCACTGTGTCCCTGCTGTCTCCCCGGTGTGTCCCACTGTGTCCCTCTGTGTACTGCTGTGTCTCCCGCTGAGTTCCGCTGTGTCACGCTGTGTCCCCAGTGTGTGCCCGCTGTGTCCCTCTGTGTACCCCGCTGTGTCCAGCGGTGTCCCCGCTGTGTCCTGCTGTGTCCCCTGTCCCCTGCTGTCCCCCGCTGTGTCCCCCGCTGCGTCCCGTTGTGTCTTGCTGTGTCCCTGCTTTGTCCCGCTTTGCCCCTGCTGTGTCCCAGCTGTGTCCCGTTGTGTCACACTGTGTCCCGTGTTGTCCCGCTTTGTCCCCCGCTGTGACCTCGCTGAGTTTCCCGCTGTGTCCCGCTGTGTACCACTCTGTGTCCCCCGCTGTGTCCAGCTGTGTACCCCACTGTGTCCCGCTATGTTCCCGCAGTGTCCCCGCTGTGTCCCGCTGTGTCCTCGCTGTGTCCACCGCTGTGTCCCGTTGTGTCCCCAGCTGTGTACCCCGCTGTGTCCCGCGGTGTCCCCGCTGAATCGAAGCTGTGTCTTGCTGGGTCCTGCTGTGTCCTCGCTGTGTCCCCCGCTGTGTCCCGCTGTGTCCCCCGCTGTGTCCCTGCTGTGTCCCAGCTGTGTCCCCGCTGTGTCCCGCTGTGTCCCACTGTGTCCTCGCTGTGTCCCCCGCTGTCTCCCGCTTTGTCCCGCGGCTGTGTTCTGCTGTGTTCCGCTGTGTCCCTGCTGTGTCCCCAGCTGTGTCCCTCTGTGTACCCCGCTGTGTCCTGCTATGTTCCCGCAGTGTCCCCGCTGTGTCCCGCTGTGTCCCGCTGTGTCCTCGCTGTGTCCCCAGGTGTGTACCCCACTGTGTCCCGCTGTGTCCCTGCTGTATCGACGCTGGGTCCCGCTGGGTCCCACTGTGTCCTCCCTGTGTCCCCCGCTGTGTCCCGCTGTGTCCCGCTGTGTCCACCGCTGTGTTCCCTGCTATGTCCCGCTGTGTCCCCCGATGTGTCCCACTGTGTCCTTGCTGTGTCCCATGCTGTGTGCCGCTGTGTCCTCGCTGTGTCCCCCGCTGTGTCCCGCTGTGTCCTGCTGTGTCACGCTGTTTCCCCACTGCGTCCCCGCTGTGTCCCTCTGTGTACCCCGCTGTGTCCAGCTTTGTGCCCGCTGTGTCTTGCTGTGTCCCACGCTCTGTCCCACACTGTGTCCCGCAGTGTCCCGCGCTGTGTCCCGCTGTGTCCCCCGCTGAGTCCCCGCTGTGTCACCGCTGTGTCCCGCTGTTTCCTCGCTGTGTCCCCTGCTGTCTCCCTCTCTGTCCCACGCTGTGTCTCACGCTTTGTCCCCGCTGTGTCCCACTGTGTCCCGCTGTGTCCGGCTGTGCCCCCACTGTGTCCCGTTGTGTCCACAGTGTGTACCACGCTGTGTAACGCTGTGTGCCTGCTGTGTTCTGCTTTGGCCTCACTGTTTTCCCCGCTGTGTACCCCTCTGTGTCCCCCGCTGTTTCCCGCTGTGTCCCCCGCTGTGTCCCTGCTGTGTCCCCGCTGTGTCCCGCTGTGTCCCGCTGTGTAATGCTGTGTCCCCTGCTGAGTCCCGCTGTGTCCCCGCTGTGTCCCAATGTGTCCTCGCTCTGTCCCCCGCTGTGTACCGCTGTGTCCTTCCTGTGTCCCCCGCTGTGTCCCGCTGTGTCCCGCTGTGTCCCCCGCTGTGGCCCCCGCTATGTCCCGCTGTGTCCACCGCTGTGTCCCGCTCTGTCCTTGCTCTGTCCCCCACTGTGTGCCGCTGTGTCCTCGCTGTGTCCCCCGCTGTGTCCCGCTGTGTCCCTTTGTGTCACGCTGTTTCCCCGCTGTGTCCCTGCAGTGTCCCATTGTGTAACCCGCTGTGTCCAACTTTGTCCCCGCTGTGTCTCGTTGTGTCCCACGCTCTGTCCCACACTGTGTCCCGCAGTGTCCTCCGCTGTGTCCCGCTGTGTCCCCCGCTGTGTCCCGCTGTGTCCCCCGCTGAGTCCCCACTGTGTCCCCGCTCTGTCCCGTTGTGTCCCCCGCTGTGTCCTGCTGTGTCCCGCTGTGTCCCGCTGTGTCCTTGCTGTGACCCGCTCTGTCCCCACTGTATCGACGTTGTGTCCCGCTGTGTCCGCACTGTTTTCCCCCTGTGTCCCGCTGTGTACCCCTCTGTGTCCCCCGCTGTGTCCCGCTGTGTCCCCCGCTGTGACCCGCTGTGTCCCGCTGTGTCCCCCACTGTGTCCCTGCTGTCTCCCCGGTGTGTCCCACTGTTTCCCGCTGTGTACTGCTGTGTCTCCCGCTGAGTTCCGCTGTGTCACCGCTGTGTCCCAATGTGTCCTCGCTGTGTCATGCTCTGTCATGCTCCGTCCCCGCTGTGTCCCGCTGTGACCTGCTGTGTCCCCACTGTGTGCCCGCTGTGTCCCTCTGTGTACCCCGCTGTGTCCAGCTGTGTCCCCGCTGTGTCCCGCTGTGTCCCCTGTCCCCTCTTGTCCCGCACTTTGTCCCCCGCTGTGTCCCGCTGTGTCTCGCTGTGTTACACTGTGTCCCGTGTTGTCCCGCTTGGTCCCCCGCTGTGACCTCGCTGTGTTTCCTCCTGTGTCCCTCTGTGTACCACTCTGTGTCCCCAGCTGTGTCCCGCTGTGTACCCCGCTGTGTCCAGCTATGTTCCCGCAGTGTCCCCGCTGTCTCCCGCTGTGTCCTCGCTGTGTCCACCGCTGTGTCCCGTTGTGTCCCCAGCTGTGTACCCCGCTGTGACCCGCTCTGTCCCCACTGTATCGACGCTGTGTCCCGCTGTGTCCGCACTGTTTTCCCCCTGTGTCCCACTGTGTACCCCTCTGTGTCCCCCGCTGTGTCCCGCTGTGTCCCCCGCTGTGACCCGCTGTGTCCCGCTGTGTCCCCCACTGTGTCCCTGCTGTCTCCCCGGTGTGTCCCACTGTTTCCCGCTGTGTACTGCTGTGTCTCCCGCTGAGTTCCGCTGTGTCACCGCTGTGTCCCAATGTGTCCTCGCTGTGTCATGCTCTGTCATGCTCCGTCCCAGCTGTGTCCCGCTGTGTCCTGCTGTGTCCCCACTGTGTGCCCGCTGTGTCCCTCTGTGTACCCCGCTGTGTCCAGCTGTGTCCCCGCTGTGTCCCGCTGTGTCCCCTGTCCCCTCTTGTCCCGCGCTTTGTCCCCCGCTGTGTCCCGCTGTGTCTCGCTGTGTTACACTGTGTCCCGTGTTGTCCCGCTTGGTCCCCCGCTGTGACCTCGCTGTGTTTCCTGCTGTGTCCCTCTGTGTGCCACTCTGTGTCCCCAGCTGTGTTCCGCTGTGTACCCCGCTGTGTCCAGCTATGTTCCCGCAGTGTCCCCGCTGTCTCCCGCTGTGTCCTCGCTGTGTCCACCGCTGTGTCCCGTTGTGTCCCCAGCTGTGTACCCCGCTGTGTCCCGCTGTGTCCCCGCTGTATCGACGCTGTGTCCTGCTGGGTCCCGCTGTGTCCTCGCTGTGTTCCCCGTTGTGTCCCGCTATGTCCCCCGCTGTGTCCTCCACTGTGTCCCTGCTGTGTCCCTACTGTGTCCCCGCTGTGTCCCACTGTGTAATGCTGTGTCCCCCGCTGAGTCCCGCTGTGTCCCCGCTGTGTCCCAATGTGTCCTCGCTCTGTCCCCCGCTGTGTACCTCTGTGTCCTTCCTGTGTCCCCCGCTGTGTCCCGCTGTGTCCCGCTGTGTCCCCCGCTGTGGCCCCCGCTATGTCCCACTGTGTCCACCGCTGTGTCCCGCTCTGTCCTTGCTGTGTCCCCCACTGTGTGCCGCTGTGTCCAACTTTGTCCCCGCTGTGTCTCGTTGTTTTCCACGCTCTGTCCCACACTATGTCCTGCAGTGTCCCCCGCTGTGTCCCGCTGTGTCCCCCGCTGTGTCCCGCTGTGTCCCCCGCTGAGTCCCCACTGTGTCCCCGCTCTGTCCCGTTGTGTCCCCCGCTGAGTCCTGCTGTGTCCCGCTGTGTCCCGATGTGTCCTTGCTGTGACCCGCTCTGTCCCCACTGTATCGACGCTGTGTCCCGCTGTGTCCGCGCTGTTTTCCCCCTGTGTCCCGCTGTGTACCCCTCTGTGTCCCCCGCTGTGTCCCGCTGTGTCCCCCGGTGTCACTCGCTGTGCCCCGCTGTGTCCCGCTGTGTCCCCCACTGTGTCCCTGCTGTCTCCCCACTGTGTCCCGCTGTGTACTGCTGTGTCTCCCGCTGAGTTCCGCTGTGTCCCCGCTGTGTCCCAATGTGTCCTCGCTGTGTCATGCTCTGTCATGCTCCGTCCCCGCTGTGTCCCGCTGTGTCCTGCTGTGTCCCCACTGTGTGCCCGCTGTGTCCCTCTGTGTACCCCGCTGTGTCCAGCTGTGTCCCCGCTGTGTCCGCTGTGTCCCCTGTCCCCTGTTGTCCCCCGCTTTGTCCCCCGCTGTGTCCCGCTGTGTCTCGCTGTGTTACACTGTGTCCCGTGTTGTCCCGCTTGG
>NW_012287732.1:0-6916 GCF_000151885.1 Dipodomys ordii
CTGTGTCCCGCTGTGTCCTCGCTATGTCCCACGCTGTGTTCTGCTGTGTTCTCCCTGTGTCCCCTGCTGTGTCCCGCTGTGTCCCCCGCTGTGTCCCGCTGTGTCCTCGCTGTGTTCCCCGCTGTCTCCCGCTGTGTACTCTTCTGTGTCCCCCTCTGTGTCCCGCTGTGTCCCCCGCTGTGTACCCCGCTGTGGCCCACTGTGTCCCCACTGTATCAACGCTGTGTCCCGCTTGGTCCCGCTGTGTCCTCGCTGTGTCCCCAGCGGTGCCCCCTTTGTCCCCGGCAGTGTCCCGCTGTGTCTACTGCTGTGTCCCTGCTGTGTCCCGCTGTGTCCACCCTGTGTCCCCCACTGTGTCCCGGTGTGTCCTCGCTGTGTTCCACGCTGTGTTCCGCTGTGTCCTCGCTGTATCCACCGATGTGTCCCTTTGTGTCCCCAGCTGTGTAACCCACTGTGTCCCGCTGGGTCCCCCCTGTGTCCTTGCTGGGTTCACCACTGTGTCCCGCTGTTTACTCCTCTGTGTCCCCCTCTGTGTCCCAGTGTGTCCTCCGCTGTGTCCCGCTGTGTCCCGCTGTGTACAGCTGTGTCCCCCGCTGAGTCCCGCTGTGTTCTCGCTGTGTTCCCCGTTGTGTCCCGCTGTGTACCCCTCTGTTTCCCCCTCTGTGTTCCGCTGTGTCCCCCGCTGTGTTCCGCTGTGTCCCGCTGTGTCCTGCTGTGTACTGCTGTGTCCCCCGCTGAGTCCCGCTGTGTCCCCGCTGTGTCCCGCTGTGTCCCGCTGTGTCCCCTGCTGTGTCCCGCTGTGTCCTTGCTGTGTCCCCCGATGTGTCCCGCTGTGTCCCCTGCTGTGTTCCGCTGTGTCCCCGCTGTATCGTCGCTGTGTCCAGCTGGGTCCCGCTGTGTCCTCGATGTGTCTCCCGCTGTGTCCCGCCGTGTCCCCCGCTGTGTCCTGCTGTGTCTACTGCTGTGTCCCTGCTGTGTCCTGCTGTGTCCCGCTGTGTCCCGCTTTGTCCTCGCTGTGTCCCACACTCTGTTCCGCTGTGTCCCCGCTGTATCGACGCTGTGTCCCGCTGAGTCCCGCTGTGTCCCGCTGTGTCCCGCTGTGTACTGCTGTGTCCCCCGCTGAGTCCCGATGTGTCCCTGCTGTGTCCCTCCTGTGTCCCCCGCTGTGTCCCGCTGTGTTCCGCTGTGTCCCCCGCTGTGTCCCGCTGTGTCCTCGCTGTGTCGCCCGCTGTGTCCCGCTGTGTCCCCCGCTGTGTCTCGCTGTGTCCTGCTGTGTCCCGCTGGGTCCCGCTGTGTCCTCGTTGTGTCTCCCTCTGTGTCCCGCCGTGTCCCCCGCTGTGTCCCGCTGTGTCTACTACGGTGTCCCACGCTGTGTTCCGCTGTGTCCTCGCTGTGTCCTCCGATGTGTCACTTTGTGTCCCCAGCTGTATAACCACTGTGTCCCCGCATTATCAACGCTGTGTCCCGCTGTGTCCCGCTGTGTCCTCGCTGTGTCCCCCGCTGTCTCTCGCTTTGTCCCACGCTGTGTCCCGCTGTGTCCTGCTGTGTCCTCACTGTGTCCCGCGCTGTGTCCCGCTGTGTCACCGATTTGTCCCCCGCTGTGTCCCACTGTGTCCTGCTGTGTACCCTGCTGTGTCCTGCTATGTTCCCGCAGTGTCCCCGCTGTGTCCCGCGGTGGCCTGCTGTGTCCCGGGGTGTCCCGCTTTGTCCCCCGCTGTGTCCCCCGGTGTGTCCCTGCTGTGTCCCTCCTGTGTCCCTGCTGTGTCCCCGGTGTATCCCGCTGTGTCCTCGCTGTGTCCCAGGCTGTTTTCCGCTGTGTCCTCGCTGTGTCCCCTGCTGTGTCCCGTTGTGTCCCCAGCTGTGTACCCTCTGTGTCCTTCTGTGTCACCGCTGTATCGAGGCTGTGTCCCGCTTGGTCCCACTGTGTCCTCGCTGTGTCCCCCGCTGTGTCCACCTGTGTCCCCCACTGTGTCCCGCTGTGTCTACTACTGTGTCCCTGCTGTGTCCCGCTGTGTCCTCCCCGTGTCCCCCGCTGTGTCCCGCTGTGTCCCCAACTGTGTCCCGCTGTGTCTACTGCTGTGTCCCTGCTGTGTCCCACTGTGTCCTCGCTGTGTTCCCCGCTGTGTCCCGCTGTGTACTCCTCTGTGTCACCCTCTGTGTCCCAGTGTGTCCCCCGCTGTGTCCCGCTGTGTCCCGCTGTGTCCTGCTGTGTACTGCTGTGTCCCCGGCTGAGTCCCACTGTGTCCTCGCTGTGTTCCGCTGTGTCCCACAGTGTCCCTCTCTGTGTCCCGCTGTGTCCCCCGCAGTGTCCCGTTGTGTCCCCGCTGTATCGATGCTGTGTCCCGCTGGGTCCTGCTGGGTCCCCCGCTGTGTCCAGCTGTGTCCCCCGCTGTGTCCTGCTGTGTCTACTGCTTTGTCCCTGCTGTGTCCTGCTGTGTCTTGCTGTGTCCCTCTGTGTCCTCTCTGTGTCTCAAGCTGTGTTCCGCTGTGTCCTCACTGTGTCCCCCGATGTGTCCCTTTGTGTCACCAGCTGTGTACCCCGCTGTGTCCCACTGTGTCCCCGCTGTATCGACGCTGTGTCCCGCTGGGTCCCGCTGTGTCCTCACTGTGTTCCCCGGTGTGTCCCGCTGTGTACTCCTCTTTGTCCCCCTCGGTGTCCTGCTGTGTCCCCCGCTGTGTTCCGCTGTGTCACGCTGTGTCCCGCTGTGTACTGCTGTGTCCCCTGCTGAGTCCCGCTGTGTCCCCGCTGTGTCCCGCTGGGTCCCGCTGTTTCCCCCGCTGTGTCCCGCTGTGTCTACTGCTGTGTCTCTGCTGTGTCCCGCTGTGTTCTGCTGTGTCCCCCTGTGTCCTGCTGTGTCCTCGCTGTGTCCCATGCTGTGTTTCGCTGTGCCCTCGCTGTGTCCCCGCTGTGTCCAGCTGTGTCCCTCTGTGTCCCGCTGTGTACTGCTGTGACCTCCGCTGAGTCCCGCTGTGTCCCCACTGTGTCCCTCTGTGTCCCACCTGTGTCCCCTGCTGTGTCCCGCTGTGTCCACTGCTGTGTCCCCTTTGTGTCCCGCTGATTGCCCCACTATGTCTCACTGTGTCCTAGCTGTGTCCCCCGCTCTGTCCCGCTGTGTCCTCGCTGTGTCCCCCGATGTGTTCCGCTGTGTCCCCCGCTGTGTTCCGCTGTGTCCCGCTGTGTCCCCGCTGTATCGATGCTGTGTCCCGCTGGGTCCCGCTGTGTCCTCGCTGTGTCTCCCGCTGTGTCCCGCCATGTCCCCCGCTGTGTCCTGCTGTGTCTACTGCTGTGTCCCTGCTGTGTCCCGCTGTGTCCCGGTGTGTCCCGCTGTGTCCTTGCTGTGTCCCACGCTTTGTTCCGCTGTGTCCTCGCTATGTCCCCCGTTGTGTCCCTTTGTGTCCCCAGCTGTGTAACCCTCTGTGTCCCGCTGTGTATCCGCTGTATCGACGCTGTGTCCCGCTGTGTCCTCACTGTGTCCCCCGCTGTCTCCCGCTTTGTCCCCCGCTGTGTCCCACTGTGTCCCGCTGTGTACCCTGCTGTGTCCCGCTATGTTCCCGCAGTGTCCCCGCTGTGTCCTGCTGTGTCCCGCTGTGTCCCGGGGTGTCCCGCTTTGTCCCCCACTGTGTCCCCCGATGAGTCCCCGCTGTTTCCCCGCTGTGTCTTGTTGTGTTCTCCCGGTGTCCCCCGCTGTGTCCCGCTGTGTCCCTTGCTGTTTCCCGCTGTGTCTACTGCTGTGTCCCTGCTGTGTCCCTCTTTGTCCTGCTGTGTCCCGCTGTGTCCTCGCTGTGTCCCACGCTGTGTTCCGCTGTGTCCTCGCTGTGTCCCCAGATGTGTCCCTTTGTGTCCCCAGCTGTGTACCCGCTGTGTCCCGCTGTGTCCCCGTTGTATCGCCGCTGTGTCCCTCAGGGTCCCGCTGTGTCCTCGCTGTGTTCCCTGCTGTGTCCCGCTGTGTACCCCTCTGTGTCCCCCTCTGTGTCCCGCTGTGTCCCCCGCTGTGTCCCGCTGTGTCCCGCTGTGTACTGCTGTTTCCCCCGCTGAGTCCCGCTGTGTCCCCACTGTGTCCACCTTGTGTCCCCCGCTGTGTCCCGCTGTGTTCCGCTGTGTCCCCCGCTGTGTCCCACTGTGTCCTCGCTGTGTCGCCCGCTGTGTCCCGCTGTGTCCCCCGCTGTGTCTCGTTGTGTCCCGCTGGGTCCCGCTGTGTCTTTGTTGTGTCTGCCGCTGTGTCCCGCCGTGTCCCCTACTGTGTCCCGCTGTGTCTACTACTGTGTCCCTGCTGTGTTCCGCTGTGTCCCGCTGTGTCCCGCTGTGTCCTCGCTGTGTCCCACGCTGTGTTCCGCTGTGTCCTCACTGTGTCCCCCGATGTGTCACTTTGTGTCCCCAGCTGTATAACCCACTGTGTCCCCGCTGTATCAACGCTGTGTCCCGCTGTGTCCGCTGTGTCCTCGCTGTGTCCCCCGCTGTGTCCCGCTTTGTCCCCCGCTGTATCCCCCGCTGTGTCCCGCTGTGTCTCCGATTTGTCCCCTGCTGTGTCCCGCTGTGTCCCGCTGTGTCCCGGGGTGTCCTGCTTTGTCCCCCGCTGTGTCCCCCAGTGAGTCCCCGCTGTGTCCCGCTGTGTCCTCCCTGTATCCCCCGCTGTGTCCCGCTGTGTCCCCCGCTGTGTCCCGCTGTGTCCTCCCTGTGTTCCCCGCTGTCTCCCGCTGTGTAGTCTTCTGTGTCCCCCTCTGTGTCCCGCTGTGTCCCCCGCTGTGTACCCCGCTGTGGCCCACTGTGTCCCCGCTGTATCAACGCTGTGTCCCGCTTGGTCCCGCTGTGTCCTTGCAGTGTCCCCAGCTGTGTCCCGCTGTGTCCCCCGCAGTGTCCCGCTTTGTCTACTGCTGTGTCCCTGCTGTATCCCGCTGTGTCCACCCTGTGTCCCCCGCTGTGTCCCGCTGTGTCCCCTGCTGTGTCCCGCTGTGTCTACTGCTGTGTCCCTGCTGTGTCCCGCTGTGTCCACCCTGTGTCCCCCGCTGTGCCCCGCTGTGTCCTCGCTGTGTCCCACGCTGTGTTCCGCTGTATCCTCACTGTGTCCACCGATGTGTCCCTTTGTGTCCCCAGCTGTGTAACCCACTGTGTCCCGCTGTGTTCCCACTGTGTACTCGCTGTGTTCACCACTGTGTCCCGCTGTGTACTCATCTGTGTCCCCCTCTGTGTCCCAGTGTGTCCCCCGCTATGTCCCGCTGTGTCCCGCTGTGTCCCGCTGGGTCCCGCTGTGTCCTCGTTGTGTCTCCCGCTGTGTCCCGCCGTGTCCCCCGCTGTGTCGTGCTGTGTCTACTACTGTGTCCCTGCTGTGTCCCTCTGTGTCCCGCTGTGTCCTCGCTGTGTCCCATGCTGTGTTCCGCTGTGTCCTTGCTGTGTCCCCCGATGGGTCCCTTTGTGTCCCCAGCTGTATAACCCACGTTGTCCCGATGTGTCCCCGCTGTATCGACGCTGTGTCCCGCTGAGTCCCCCGCTGTGTCCCCGCTGTGTCCCCCACTATGTCCTCGCTGTGGGCCCCGCTGTCTCCCGCTCTGTCCCCTGCTGTGTCCTGCTGTGTCTACTGCTGTGTTTGGCTGTGTCCCGTGGTGTCCCCAGCTGTGTCCCCCGCTGTGTCCAGCTGTGTCCCCTGCTGTGTCCCACTGTGTCCACTGCTGTGTCCCCTTTGTGTCCCGCTGATTGCCCCGCTAAGTCCCGCTGCATCCTCGTTGTGTCCCCCGCTGTGTCCCGCTGTGTCCTCGCTGTGTCCCCCGATGTGTCCCACTGTGTCCCCCGCTGTGTTCCACTGTGTCCCGCTGTGTCCACGCTGTATCGACACTGTGTCCCGCTGTGTAACTCTGTGTCCTCGCTGTGTCCACCGCTGTCTCCCGCTTTGTCCCACGCTGTGTCCCGCTGTTTCCCGCTGTGTCCTTGCTGTGTTCCGCGCTGGGTCCCGCTGTGTCCCCGCTTTGACCCCGCTGTGTCCCACTGTGTCCCGCTGTGTACCCTGCTGTGTCCCGCTATGTTCCCGCAGTGTCCCCGCTGTGTCCCGCTGTGTCCCGTTGTGTCCCGGGGTGTTCCGCTTTGTCCGCCGCTGTGTCTCCCAATGAGTCCCCGCTGTGTCCCCGCTGTGTCCCCGCTGTGTCCCGCTGTGTCCTCCCTGTGTCCCCCGCTGTGTCCCGCTGTGTCCCCCGCTGTGTCCCGCTGTGTCCTCCATGTGTTCCCCACTGTGTCCCGCTGTGTACCCCTCTGTGTTCCCCTCTGTGTCCCGCTGTGTCTCCCGCTGTGTCCCACTTTGTCCCGCTGGGTACTGATGTGTCGCCTGCTGAGTCCCGCTTTGTCTCCACTGTGTCCCCCCTGTGTCCCCCGCTGTGTCCCGCTGTGTCCCGCTGTGTCCCTCCTGTGTCCCGCTGTGTCCCGCTGTGTCCCCGCTGAGTCCCCTCTGTGTCCTGCTGTGTACCCCGCTGTGCCCAGCTTGGTCCCCGCTGTGTCTCGCTGTGTCCCATGCTCTCTTCCCCACTGTGTTCCGCTGTGTCCCCCGCTGTGTCCCGCTTTGTCCCCCGCTGTATCCCGATGTGTCCCCGCAGGGTCACTGCTGTGTCCCGCTGTGTCCTGCTGTGTTCCGTGGTCTCCCGCAATGTCCCCCGCTGTGTCTCCCACTGAGTCCCCATTGTGTCCCCGCGGTGTCCCGCTGTGTCCTCGCTATGTCCCCCGCTGTGTCTCACGCTTTGTCCCCGCTGTGTCCCACTGTGTCCCGCTGTGTCCCGCTGTGTCCCGCTGTGCCCCCAATGTGTCCCTTTGTGTCCCCAGCTGTGTACCCCGTTGTGTCCCGCTGTGTCCCAGCTGTATCGACGCTGTGTCCCTCTGGGTCCCGCTGGGTCCTCGCTGTGTTCCCCATTGTGTCCCGCTGTGTCCCGTTGTGTCCTG
>NW_012287733.1:0-7153 GCF_000151885.1 Dipodomys ordii
TCTGATTTGTCCCCCGCTGTGTCCCACTGTGTCCCGCTGTGTACCTTGCTCTGTCCCGCTATGTTCCTGCAGTGTCCCCGCTGTGTCCCGCTGTGTCCCGCTGTGTCCCGGGGTATCCCGCTTTGTCCCCCGCTGTGTCCCCCGGTGAGTCCCCGCTGTGTCCCAGCTGTGTCCCGCTGTGTCCTCCCTGTTTCCCCCGCTGTGCCCCGCTGTGTCCCCCTCTGTGTCCCGCTGTGTCCTCGCTGTGTTCCCCGCTGTCACCCGCTGTGTACTCTTCTGTGTCACCCTTTGTGTCCCACAGTGTCCCCTGCTGTGTCCCGCTTTGTCCCGCTGTGTACTGCTGTGTCCCCCGCTGAGTTCTGCTGTGTCCCGCTGTGTCCCCCCTGTGTCCCACGGTGTGTCTTGCTGGGTCCCGCTGGGTCCCGTTGTGTCCTCGCTCTGATACCCTCTGTGTCCCGCTGTGTCCCCCTTTCTATCCCCCACTGTGTCCTGCTGTGTCCCCCGCTGTGTCCCCCGCTGTGTCCCACGCTGTGTCCCGTTGTGTCCCCCTTTGTGTCCCGCTGTGTGTCCCGCTGTGTTCCGCTGTGTCCTGGCTGTATCAAACGCTCTGTCCTGCTGTGTCCTCACTGTGTCCTCTGCTGTGTCCCGCTGTGTCCCCCGCTGTGTCCCACTGTGTCCCCCACTCTGTCCCCCGCTGTGTTCCCGCTGTGTCCCGCTGTGTCCCCTGATGTGTCCCGCTGTGTCCCGCTATGTCCTGCTGTGTCCCGCTGTGTCCTCGCTGTATCCCCCTCTCTGTCCCGCTGTGTCCTCACTGTGTCCCCCGCTGTGTCCTGCTGTGTCCCCTGCTGTGTCCCGCTGTATCACGCTTTGTCCGGCTCTGTCCCCGCTGTGTCCTGCTCTGCCCGCTGTGTCCCCGCTGTGTCCCGCTCTGTCCCCCGCTCTGTCCCCCGCTGTGTCCGGCTGTGTCCCCTGCTGTGTCCCGCTGTGTCCTGCTGTGTCCCCCGCTTTGTCCCGCTGTGTCCCCGCAGTGTCCCCACTGTGTCCCACTCTGTATCGTGGTGTCCCGCTTTGTCCCCCGCTTTGTCCCCCGCTGAGTCCCCTCTGTGTCCCCGCTATGTCCTGCTCTGTCCTCGCTGTGTCCCCCGCTGTGTCCCGCTGTGTCCCTCGCTGTGTCCCGCTGTGTCCCCCTGTGTCCCCCGCTGTGTCCCGCTGTGTCTACTGCTGTGTCCCTGCTGTGTCCCGCTGTGACTTCCCTGTGTCCCCCACTGTGTCCCGCTGTGTCTCCCGCTGTGTCCCGCTGTGTCTACTGCTCTGTTCCTGCTGTTTCCCACTGTGTCCTCACTGTGTTCCCCGCTGTGTCCCGCTGTGTACTCCTCTGTGTCACCCTCTGTGTCCCAGTGTATCCCCTGCTGTGTCCCGCTGTGTCCCGCTGTGTACTGCTGTGTCCCCCTCTGAGAACCACTGTGTCCCGCTGTGTCCCGCTGTGTCCTACAGTGTCCCCCTCTGTGTCCCGCTGTGTCCCCCGCAGTGTCCCGTTGTGTCCCCGCTTTATCGACGCTGTGTCCCGCTGGGTCCCGCTGTGTACTCGCTGTGTCCCCCGCTGTGTCCTGCTGTGTCCCGCTGTGTCCCGGGGTGTCCCGCTTTGTCCCCCGCTGTGTCCCCCGATGAGTCCCCGCTGTTTCCCCGCTGTGTCTTGCTGTGTTCTCCCGGTGTCCCCGGCTGTGTCCCGCTGTGTCCCTTGCTGTGTCCCGCTGTGTCTACTGCTGTGTCCCTGCTGGGTCCCGCTTTGTCCTGCTGTGTCCTGCTGTGTCCTCGCTGTGTCCCACGCTGTGTTCCGCTGTGTCCTTGCTGTGTCCCCCGATGTGTCCCTTTGTGTCCCCAGCTGTGTACCCGCTGTGTCCCGCTGTGTCCCCGCTGTATCGCCGCTGTGTCCCTCAGGGTCCCGCTGTGTCCTCGCTGTGTTCCCCGCTGTGTCCCGCTGTGTACCCCTCTGTGTCCCCCTCTGTGTCCCTCTGTGTCCCCCGCTGTGTCCCGCTGTGTTCTGCTGTGTCCCCCGCTGTGTCCCACTGTGTCCTCGCTCTGTCGCCTGCTGTGTCCCGCTGTGTCCCCCGCTGTGTCTCGTTGTGTCCCGCTGGGTCCCGCTGTGTCTTTGTTGTGTCTGCCGCTGTGTCCCGCCGTGTCCCCTGCTGTGTCCCGCTGTGTCTACTACTGTGTCCCTGCTGTGTTCCGCTGTGTCCCGCTGTGTCCCGCTGTGTCCTCGCTGTGTCCCACGCTGTGTTCCGCTGTGTCCTCACTGTGTCCCCCGATGTGTCACTTTGTGTCCCCAGCTGTATAACCCACTGTGTCCCCGCTGTATCAACGCTGTGTCCCGCTGTGTCCGCTGTGTCCTCGCTGTGTCCCCCGCTGTGTCCCGCTTTGTCCCCCGCTGTATCCCCCGCTGTGTCCCGCTGTGTCTCCGATTTGTCCCCTGCTGTGTCCCGCTGTGTCCCGCTGTGTCCCGGGGTGTCCTGCTTTGTCCCCCGCTGTGTCCCCCAGTGAGTCCCCGCTGTGTCCCGCTGTGTCCTCCCTGTATCCCCCGCTGTGTCCCGCTGTGTCCCCCGCTGTGTCCCGCTGTGTCCTCGCTGTGTTCCCCGCTGTCTCCCGCTGTGTAGTCTTCTGTGTCCCCCTCTGTGTCCCGCTGTGTCCCCCGCTGTGTACCCCGCTGTGGCCCACTGTGTCCCCGCTGTATCAACGCTGTGTCCCGCTTGGTCCCGCTGTGTCCTTGCAGTGTCCCCAGCTGTGTCCCGCTGTGTCCCCCGCAGTGTCCCGCTTTGTCTACTGCTGTGTCCCTGCTGTGTCCCGCTGTGTCCACCCTGTGTCCCCCGCTGTGTCCCGCTGTGTCCCCTGCTGTGTCCCGCTGTGTCTACTGCTGTGTCCCTGCTGTGTCCCGCTGTGTCCACCCTGTGTCCCCCGCTGTGTCCCGCTGTGTCCTCGCTGTGTCCCACGCTGTGTTCCGCTGTATCCTCACTGTGTCCACCGATGTGTCCCTTTGTGTCCCCAGCTGTGTAACCCACTGTGTCCCGCTGTGTTCCCACTGTGTACTCGCTGTGTTCACCACTGTGTCCCGCTGTGTACTCTGTGTCCCCCTCTGTGTCCCAGTGTGTCCCCCGCTATGTCCCGCTGTGTCCCGCTGTGTACCGCTGTGTACTGCTGTGTCCCCCGCTGAGTCCCGCTGTGTCCTCGCTGTGTTCCCCGCTGTGTCCCGCTGTGTACCCCTCTGTGTCCCCCTCTGTGTTCCGCTGTGTCCCCCGCTGTGTCCTGCTGTGTCCTGCTGTGTCCTCGCTGTGTCCCCCGCTGTCTCCCACTTTGTCCCACGCTGTGTCCCGCTGTGTCCTGCTTTGTCCTCACTGTGTCCCACGCTGTGTCCCGCTTTGTCACCGATTTGTCCCCCGCTGTGTCCCACTGTGTCCTGTGTACCCTGCTGTGTCCCGCTATGTACCCGCAGTGTCCCCGTTGTGTCCCGCTGTGTCCCGCTGTGTCCCGGGGTGTCCCGTTTTGTCCCCCGCTGTTTCCCCCTGTCTGTCCCTGCTGTGTCCCTGCTGTGTCCCCGCTGTATCCCGCTGTGTCCCGCTGTGTCCTCGCTGTGTCCCACGCTGTTTTCCGCTGTGTCCTCGCTGTGTCCCCTGCTATGTCCCGTTGTGTCCCCAGCTGTGTACCCCGCTGTGTCCCGCCTTGTCACCGCTGTATCGATGCTGTGTCCCGTTTGGTCCCGCTGTGTCCTCGCTGTGTCCCCCGCTGTGTCCCTCTGTGTCCCCCGCTGTGTCCCGCTGTGTCTACTGCTGTGTCCCTGCTGTGTCCCGCTGTGACTTCCCTGTGTCCCCCACTGTGTCCCGCTGTGTCCCCCGCTGTGTCCCGCTGTGTCTACTGCTGTGTCCCTGCTGTGTCCCACTGTGTCCTCACTGTGTTCCCCGCTGTGTCCCGCTGTGTACTCCTCTGTGTCACCCTCTTTGTCCCAGTGTATCCCCCGCTGTGTCCTGCTGTGTCCCGCTGTGTCCCGCTGTGTACTTCTGTGTCCCCCTCTGAGACCCACTGTGTCCCCGCTGTGTCCCGCTGTGTCCCACATTGTGCCCCTCTGTGTCCCGCTGTGTCCCCCGCAGTGTCCCGTTGTGTCTCCGCTTTATCGACGCTGTGTCCCGCTGGGTCCCGCTGTGTACTCGCTGTGTCCCCTGCTGTGTCCTGCTGTGTCTACTGCTTTGTCCCTGCTGTGTCCTGCTGTGTCTTGCTGTGTCCCGCTGTGTCCTCTCTGTGTCCTAGCTGTGTTCCGCTGTGTCCTCGCTGTGTCCCCCGATGTGTCCCATTGTGTCACCAGCTGTGTACCCCGATGTGTCCCACTGTGTCCCCGCTATATCGACGCTGTGTCCCGCTGTGTCCCGCTTTGTCCTCGCTGTGTTCCCCGCTGTGTCCCGCTGTGTACCCCTCTGTGTCCCCCTCTGTGTCCCGCTGGGTCCCCCGCTGTGTTCCGCTGTGTCCCACAGTGTCCCCTGCTGTGTCCCGCTGTGTCTACTGCTGTGTCCCTGCTGTGTCCCGCTGTGTTCTGCTGTGTCCCCCTGTGTCCCGCTTTGTCCTCGCTGTGTCCCACGCTGTGTTTCGCTGTGCCCTCGCTGTGTCCCCCGCTGTGTCCCGCTGTGTCCCTCTGTGTCCCGATGTGTACTGCTGTGTCCTCTGCTGAGTCCCGCTGTGTCCCTGCTGTGTCTCCCGCTGTGTCCCGCCGTGTCCCCTACTGTGTCCTGCTGTGTCTACTGCTGTGTCCCTGCTGTGTCCTGCTGTGTCCCGCTGTGTCCCGCTGTGTCCTTGCTGTGTACCACGCTCTGTTCCGCGGTGTCCTCGCTGTGTCCCCCGTTGTGTCCCTTTGTGTCCCCAGCTGTGTAACCCACTGTGTCCCGCTGTGTCCCCACTGTATCGACGCTGTGTCCGCTGTGTCCAGCTATGTCCTCGCTGTGTCCCCCGCTGTCTCCCGCTTTGTCCCACGCTGTGTCCCGCTGTGTCCCGCTGTTTCCTCGCTGTGTTCCGCGCTGTGTCCGCTGTGTCCCCGCTTTGTCCCCCACTGTGTCCCACTGTGTCCCGCTGTGTACCCTGCTGTGTCCAGCTATGTTCCCGCAGTGTCCCCGCTGTGTCCTGCTGTGTCCCGCTGTGTCCCGGGGTGTCCCGCTTTGTCCCCCACTGTGTCCCCCGATGAGTCCCCGCTGTTTCCCCGCTGTGTCTTGTTGTGTTCTCCCGGTGTCCCCCGCTGTGTCCCGCTGTGTCCCTTGCTGTTTCCCGCTGTGTCTACTGCTGTGTCCCTGCTGTGTCCCTCTTTGTCTTGCTGTGTCCCGCTGTGTCCTCGCTGTGTCCCACGCTGTGTTCCGCTGTGTCCTCGCTGTGTCCCCAGATGTGTCCCTTTGTGTCCCCAGCTGTGTACCCGCTGTGTCCCGCTGTGTCCCCGCTGTATCGCCGCTGTGTCCCGCTGTGTCCCGCTGTGTCCTCGCTGTGTTCCCCACTGTGTCCCGCTGTGTACCCCTCTGTGTTCCCCTCTGTGTCCCGCTGTGTCTCCCGCTATGTCCCACTTTGTCCCGCTGGGTACTGCTGTGTCGCCTGCTGAGTCCCGCTTTGTCCCCACTGTGTCCCCCCTGTGTCCCCCGCTGTGTCCCGCTGTGTCCCGCTGTGTCCCTCCTGTGTCCCGCTGTGTCCCCGCTGAGTCCCCTCTGTGTCCTGCTGTGTACCCCGCTGTGCCCAGCTTGGTCCCCGCTGTGTCTCGCTGTGTCCCATGCTCTCTTCCCCACTGTGTTCCGCTGTGTCCCCCGCTGTGTCCCGCTTTGTCCCCCGCTGTATCCCGATGTGTCCCCGCAGGGTCACTGCTGTGTCCCGCTGTGTTCCGTGGTCTCCCGCAATGTCCCCCGCTGTGTCTCCCACTGAGTCCCCATTGTGTCCCCGCGGTGTCCCGCTGTGTCCTCGCTATGTCCCCCGCTGTGTCTCACGCTTTGTCCCCGCTGTGTCCCACTGTGTCCCGCTGTGTCCCGCTGTGTCCCGCTGTGCCCCCAATGTGTCCCTTTGTGTCCCCAGCTGTGTACCCCGTTGTGTCCCGCTGTGTCCCAGCTGTATCGACGCTGTGTCCCGCTGGGTCCCGCTGGGTCCTCGCTGTGTTCCCCATTGTCTCCCGCTGTGTCCCGTTGTGTCCTGCTGTGTCACCCGCTGTGTCCCTCTGTGTCCCACTGTGTCCCGCTATGTCCACTCTGTGTCCCGCTTTGTCCTCGCTGTGTCCCCGCTGTGTCCCGCTGTGCCCTCCTTGTCCTCGCTGTGTCCCCGGTGTTTCCCCATCTGTGTCCCGCTGTGTCCCCCGCTGTGTCCCGCTTTGTCCCCATCTGTGTCCCGCTGTGTCCCCTCTGTGTCCCGCTGTGTCCCACTGTGTCCCGCAGTGTCGCGCTGTGTCCCCATCATGTCTTATGTGTCTCCCACTGTGTCCCCTGCTGTGTCCCCCGCTATATCCCACTGTGTCACACTGTGTCCCGCTGTGTCCCTCTCTGTGTTCCGCTGTGTCCCTGCTGTGTCCCGCTGTGTAGCCTGATGTATCCGTACTGTGTCCCCCTGTGTCCCACTGTGTCCCGTTCTTTCCCCTGCTGTGTCCCGCTGTGTCCCGCTGTGTCCCCTGCTGTGTCCCCGCTGTGTCCCGCTCTGTCCCCTGCTGTGTCCCCACTGTGTCCCCGCTGTGTCCCCGCTGTGTCCCCTCTGAGTCCTGCTGTGTCCCCGCTTTATCCCCGCTGTGTCCCCGCTGTGTCCCCTCTGTGTCCCGCTGTGTCCTGCGCTGTGTCCCCGCTGTATCCCCGCTGTTTCCCACTGTGTCCCGCTGTGTCCCGCAGTCTCCTGCTGTGTCCCCATTATGTCTTATGTGTCCCCTGCTGTGTGCCCGCTGTGTCCCCCGCTGTATCACGCTGTGTCCCGCTGTGTCCCGCTGTATCCACCGAATGTCCCGCTGTGTCCCCTGCTGTGTCCCCTGCTGTGTCCCGCTGTGTCCCCGCTTTGTCGACACTATGTCCCCCGCTGTGTCCCGCTGTGTCCCCACTGTGTCCCCTCTGTGTCTCGCTGTGTCCCACGCTGTGTCCCCGCTGTAACTCCGCTGTTTCCCGCAGTGTCTCACTGT
>NW_012287734.1:0-5772 GCF_000151885.1 Dipodomys ordii
GCTCTGTCCCCCGCTCTGTCCCCAGCTGTGTCCGGCTGTGTCCCATGCTGTGTCCCGCTGTGTCCTGCTGTGTCCCCCGCTTTGTCCCGCTGTGTCCCCGCAGTGTCCCCGCTGTGTCCCACTCTGTCCCGTGGTGTCCCGCTTTGTCCCCCGCTGTGTCCCCCGCTGAGTCCCCTCTGTGTCCCCCCTATGACCTGCTCTATCCTCGCTTTGTCCCCCGCTGTCTCCCGCTTTGTCCTCCGCTGTGTCGCGCTGTGTCCCGATGTGTCCTCGCTGTGTCCCCCGCTGTGTCCTGCTGTGTCCTTGCTGTGTCCCCCGCTGTGTCCCGCTGTGTCCCTCACTGTGTCCCGCTGTGTCCCGCTGTGTGCGGCTCTGTCCCCACTGTGTCCCACTTTGTCCGCCTCTGTGTCCCCCGCTGTGTCCTCGCTGAGTCCCCGCTTTGTCCCTCTGTGTCCCCCGCTGTGTCCCGCTGTGACCAATGCTGTGTCCCCGCTGTGTCTGGCTGTGTCTCTGCTGTGTCCCGGTGTGAACCCGCTGTGTTTCCGCTGTGTCCCGCGGGGTACCCCGCTGTGTCCAGCTTTGACCCCGCTGTGTTCCGCTCTGTCCCCCACTGTGTCCCGATGTTGTCACCTTCTGTGTCCCCCACTGTGTCCTGCTGTATACCCCACTGTGTCCAGCTGTGTCGACGCTGTGTTCCGCTGTGTCCCCGGCTCTTTACCCCGCTGTGTCCCGCTGTGTCCCCGCTGTATCGACGCTGTGTCCCGCTGTGTCCCGCGGTTTCCTTTCTGTGTCCCCCTCTGTATCCCGCTGTGTTCTCCTTGTGTCCCCCGCTGTGTCCCGCTGTGTCCCGCTGTGTCCGCCTCTGTGTCCCCCGCTCTGTCCCACTGTGTCCCCCGCTGTGTCCTGCTGTGTCCACTGCTGTGTCCCCTTTGTGTCCCGCTATATCCCCGCTGTGTCCCGCTGTGTCCTCGCTGTGTCCCCCGCTGTGTCCCGCTGTGTCCCCCGCTGTGTCCCGCTGTGTCTGCCGCTTTGTCCCCGCTGTGTCCCACTGTGTCCCGCTGTGTCCCGCTATGTTCCCGCTGGATCGACGCCGTGTCCCGCTGGTTCCCGCTGTGTCCTCGCTGTGTTCCCCGCTTTGTCCCACTGGGTCCCCTGCTGTATCCCCTGCTTTGTCCCGCAGTGTCCCCCGCTGTGTCCCCCTCTGTGTACCCTGCTGTGTCCCACTGTGTCCCCTGCTGTGTCCCGCTGTGTCCAGCTGTGTCCCTGCTGTGTCCCGCTGTGTCCCGCTATGTTCCCTCTGGATCGACGCTGTGTCCCTCTGTGTCCCCCTGTGTACAGCTGTGTTCCCGCTGTGTCCCGCTCTGTCCCCTGCATTGTCCCCCACTGTGTCCCGCTGTGCCCCCCGCTGTGTCCCGCTGTATCCCGCCTTGTCCAATGCTGTGTCCCGCTGTATCCCCGCAATGTCCCCACTGTGTCCCGCTCTGTGTCCCGCTTTGTCCCCCGCTGTGTCCCCCTCTGAGTCCCGCTGTGTCCCCGCTGTGTCCCAATGTGTCCTCTCTGCGTCCCCCGCTATGTCCCGCTCTGTCCCCCGCTGTTTCTCCCGCTTTGTCCCCACTGTGTCCCGCTGTGTCCCTGCTGTATCGACTCTGTGTCCCGCTGTGTCCCGCTGTGTCCTCGCTGTGTCCCACGCTGTGTCCCGCTGTGTCCCGCTGTGTCCCGCTGTGTCCCTGCTGTGACCCGCTGTGTCCTGCTGTGTCCCCGCTGTGTCCCGCTGTGTACCCTGTTGTGTCCAGCTTTTCCCAGCTGTGTCTCGCTGTGTCCCACGCTGTCCTCCACTGTGTTCTGCTGTGTCCCCGGCTGTGTCCCTCTGTGTCCCCCGCTGTGTCCCGCTGTGTTCCCGCAGTGTCACTGCTGTTTCGCTCTGTGTCCTTGCTGTGTCCCCCGCTGTGGCCCCCATTGAGTCCCTGCTGTGTCCCGCTGTGTACCCTGTTGTGTCCAGCTTTTCCCAGCTGTGTCTCGCTGTGTCCCACGCTCTGTCCCCCACTGTGTCCTGATGTGTCCCCAGCTTTGTCCCACTATGTCCACCGCTGTGTCCCCCGCTGAGTCCCCGCTGTGTCCCCACGGTGTCCCGCTGTGTCATCGCTGTGTTTCCCGCTTTGTCCCAATGTGTCCTCGCTGTGTCCCCCACTATGTCCCGCTGTGTTCCCCGCTGTGTCCAGCTGTGTCCCGCTGTGTTCCCGCTGTGTCCCACTGTGTCCCGCTGTGTCCCCGCTGAGTCCCCTCTGTGTCCCGCTGTGTACCCCGCTGTGTCCAGCTTTGTCCCCGCTGTGTCTCGCTGTTTCCCATGCTCTCTTCCCCACTGTGTTCCTCTGTGTACCCCGCTGTGTCCTCGCTGTGTCCCCTGCTGTGTCCCGCTGTGTCCCCAGCTGTGTCCTGCTGTGTCCCGCTTTGTCCCTGCTGTGACCCGCTGTGTTCCGCTGTGTCCCCGCTGTGTCCCCGCTGTGTCCCGCTGTGTACCCCGCTGTGTCCAGCTTTGTCCCCGCTGTGTCCCGCTGTGTCCCACGTTCTGTCCCCCACTGTGTTCCGCTGTGTCCCTTGCTGTGTCCCGCTGTGTCCCCCGCTGTGTCCCGCTGAGTCTCCGCAGGGTCACCGCTGTTTCCCGCTGTGTCCCGCTGTGTTCCGTGGTGTCCCGCTATGTCCCCCACTGTGTCCCTTTGTGTCCCCAGCTGTGTAACCCGCTGTGTAACGCTGTGTCCCCGCTGTATCGACGGTGTGTCCCGCTGGGTCCTCGCTGTGTTCCCTGCTGTGTCCCGCTGTGTCCCCCTCTGTGCCCCGCTGTGTCCCCTGCTTTCTCCCGCTGTGTCCCCCGCTGTGTCTCATGCTTTGTGCCCGCTGTGTCCCGCTGTGTCCCCCACTGTGTCCCTTTGTGTCCCCAGCTGTGTAACCCGCTGTGTAACGCTGTGTCCCCGCTGTATCGACGCTGTGTTCCGCTGGGTCCCGCTGTGTCCTCGCTGTGTTCCATGTAGTGTCCCGCTGTGTCCCCCGCTGTGTCCCGCTGTGTCCCTGTCTTTCTCCCGCTGTGTCCCCCGCTGTGTCTCATGCTTTGTGCCCGCTGTGTCCCACTGTGTCCCGCTGTGTCCCGCTGTGTCCCCCACTGTGTCCCTTTGTTTCCCCAGCTTTGTAACCCGCTGTGTAACGCTGTGTCCCAGCTGTATCGACTTTGTGTCCCGCTGGGTCCCGCTGGGTCCTGGCTGTGTTCCCTGTTGTGTCCCACTGTGTCCCCCACTGTGCCCCTCGCTGTGTCCGTTGTGTTCGGCTGTGTCCCCCTCTGTGTCCCTGCTGTGTCCCTGCTGTGTCCCCGCTGTGTCCCGCTGTGTCCCGCTCTGTCCTCGCTGTGTCCCCTGCTGTGTCCTGTTGTGTCCCAAGCTGTGTACCCCGCTGTGTCCTGCTGTGTCCCACTGTGTCCCGCTGTGCCTACTGCTTTGTTCCTGCTCTGTCCCGCTGTGTCCCGCTGTGTCCCGCTGTGTCCTCGCTGTGTCCCACGCTGTGTTCCACTGTGTGCTTGCTGTGTCCCCCGATGTGTCCCTTTGTGTCCCGAGCTGTGTACCCCACTGTGTCCCGGTGTGTCCCCGCTGTATCGACGCTGTGTTCCGCTGTGTCCCTGCTGTGACCCGCTGTGTCCCGCTGTGTTTCCGCTGTGTCCCCGCTGTGTCCCGCTGTGTCCTCGCTGTGTCCCCTGCTATGTCCCGCTGTGTCCTCGCTGTGTCCCCGCAGGTCACGGCTGTTTCCCGCTGTGTCCCGCTGTGTTCTGTGGTGTCCCGCTAGGTCCCTCACTGTGTCCCCCGCTGAGTCCCCGCTGTGTCCCCGCTGTGTCCCCCGCTGTGTCCCCCGCTGTGTCCCGCTGTGTCCCGTTGTGTCCCCCGCTGTGTCTCGCTGTGTCCCGCTGGGTCCCACTGGGTCCCCCGCTGTGTCTCGCTGTGTCCCGCTGTGTCCCGCTGGGTCCCGCTGTGTCCTTGTTGTGTCTCCCGCTGTGTCCCGCCGTGTCCCCCGCTGTGTCGTGCTGTGTCTACTACTGTGTCCCTGCTGTGTCCCTCTGTGTCCCGCTGTGTCCTCGCTGTGTCCCATGCTGTGTTCCGCTGTGTCCTTGCTGTGTCCCCCGATGGGTCCCTTTGTGTCCCCAGCTGTATAACCCACGTTGTCCCGATGTGTCCCCGCTGTATCGACGCTGTGTCCCGCTGAGTCCCCCGCTGTGTCCCCGCTGTGTCCCCCACTATGTCCTCGCTGTGGGCCCCGCTGTCTCCTGCTCTGTCCCCTGCTGTGTCCTGCTGCGTCTACTGCTGTGTTTGGCTGTGTCCCGCGGTGTCCCCCGCTGTGTCCCCCGCTGTGTCCAGCTGTGTCCCCTGCTGTGTCCCACTGTGTCCACTGCTGTGTCCCCTTTGTGTCCCGCTGATTGCCCCGCTAAGTCCCGCTGCGTCTTCGTTGTGTCCCCCGCTGTGTCCCGCTGTGTCCTCGCTGTGTCCCCCGATGTGTCCTACTGTGTCCCCCGCTGTGTTCCACTGTGTCCCGCTGTGTCCACGCTGTATCGACACTGTGTCCCGCTGTGTAACTCTGTGTCCTCGCTGTGTCCACCGCTGTCTCCCGCTTTGTCCCACGCTGTGTCCCGCTGTTTCCCGCTGTGTCCTTGCTGTGTTCCGCGCTGGGTCCCGCTGTGTCCCCGCTTTGACCCCGCTGTGTCCCACTGTGTCCCGCTGTGTACCCTGCTGTGTCCCGCTATGTTCCCGCAGTGTCCCCGCTGTGTCCCGCTGTGTCCCGTTGTGTCCCGGGGTGTTCCGCTTTGTCCGCCGCTGTGTCTCCCAATGAGTCCCCGCTGTGTCCCCGCTGTGTCCCCGCTGTGTCCCGCTGTGTCCTCCCTGTGTCCCCCGCTGTGTCCCGCTGTGTCCCCCGCTGTGTCCCGCTGTGTCCTCCATGTGTTCCCCACTGTGTCCCGCTGTGTACCCCTCTGTGTTCCCCTCTGTGTCCCGCTGTGTCTCCCGCTATGTCCCACTTTGTCCCGCTGGGTACTGCTGTGTCGCCTGCTGAGTCCCGCTTTGTCCCCACTGTGTCCCCCCTGTGTCCCCCGCTGTGTCCCGCTGTGTCCCGCTGTGTCCCTCCTGTGTCCCGCTGTGTCCCCGCTGAGTCCCCTCTGTGTCCTGCTGTGTACCCCGCTGTGCCCAGCTTGGTCCCCGCTGTGTCTCGCTGTGTCCCATGCTCTCTTCCCCACTGTGTTCCGCTATGTCCCCCGCTGTGTCCCGCTTTGTCCCCCGCTGTATCCCGATGTGTCCCCGCAGGGTCACTGCTGTGTCCCGCTGTGTTCCGTGGTCTCCCGCAATGTCCCCCGCTGTGTCTCCCACTGAGTCCCCATTGTGTCCCCGCGGTGTCCCGCTGTGTCCTCGCTATGTCCCCCGCTGTGTCTCACGCTTTGTCCCCGCTGTGTCCCACTGTGTCCCGCTGTGTCCCGCTGTGTCCCGCTGTGCCCCCAATGTGTCCCTTTGTGTCCCCAGCTGTGTACCCCGTTGTGTCCCGCTGTGTCCCAGCTGTATCGACGCTGTGTCCCGCTGGGTCCCGCTGGGTCCTCGCTGTGTTCCCCATTGTCTCCCGCTGTGTCCCGTTGTGTCCTGCTGTGTCACCCGCTGTGTCCCTCTGTGTCCCACTGTGTACCGCTATGTCCACTCTGTGTCCCGCTTTGTCCTCGCTGTGTCCCCGCTGTGTCCCGCTGTGCCCTCCTTGTCCTCG